>NW_022631108.1:4636382-4734573 GCF_010015895.1 Lontra canadensis | reverse complement strand
TTTTTTTTTTTTTTTTTTTTTTTTTTTTTTTTTTTTATCCATTCTGATACCCCGTGTCTTTTGACTGGGGCATTTAGCCCATTAACATTCAGGTTACTATTGAGAGATATGAATTTAGTGCCATTGTATTGCCTATAAGGTGACTGTTACTGTATATTGTCTCTGTTCCTTTCTGATCTCCTACTTTTAGGGTCTCTCTTTGCTTAGAGGACCCCTTTCAATATTTCCTATAGAGCTGGTTTGGTGTTTGCAAATTCTTTCAGCTTTTGTTTGTCCTGGAAGCTTTTAATCTCTCCTTCTATTTTCAATGATAGCCTAGCTGGATATAGTATTCTTGGCTGCATGTTTTTCTCATTTAGTGCTCTGAATATATCATGCCAGCTCTTTCTGGCCTGCCAGGTCTCTGTGGATAAGTCTGCTGCCAATCTAATATTTTTACCATTGTATGTTACAGACTTCTTTTCCCCGGCTGCTTTCAGGATTTTCTCTTTGTCACTAAGACTTGTAAATTTTACTATTAGGTGATGGTGTGTGGACGTCTTATTGATTTTGAGAGGGGTGCTCTGAACCTCCTGGATTTTGATGCTTGTTCCCTTTGCCATATTGGCGAAATTCTCTCCAATAATTCTCTCCAATATACCTTCTGCTCCCCTCTCTCTTTCTTCTTCTTCTGGAATCTAATGTTGTTTCATCTTATGGTGTCACTTATCTCTCGAATTCTCCCCTCGTGGTCCAGTAGCTGTTTGTCCCTCTTTTGCTCAGCTTCTTTATTCTCTGTCCTTTGTTCTTCTATATCGCTAATTCTTTCTTCTGCCTCATTTATCCTAGCAGTGAGAGCCTCCATTTTTGATTGCACCCCATTAATAGCTTTTTTGATTTCAACTTGGTTAGATGTTTGTTCTTTTATTTCTCCAGAAAGGGCTTTTATATCTCCCGAGAGGGTTTCTCTAATATCTTCCATGCCTTTTTCGAGCCCAGGTAGAACCTTGAGAATCATGATTCTGAACTCTAGATCTGACATATTACCAATGTCTGTATTGATTAGGTCCGTAGCCTTTGGTACTGCCTCTTGTTCTTTTTTTTTTTTTTTTTTTGTGGTGAATTTTTCCACCTTGTCTTTTTGTCCAGATAAGAGTATATGAAGGAACAAGTAAAATACTAAAAGGGTGGCAACAACCCCAGGAAAATATGCTTTAACCAAATCAGAAGAGATCCCAAATGGTGAGTGAGGAGAAAGGGGATAAAAAGAGGTTCAGAAAGAAAAAAAAAAAAAAAAGAAAGTAACAATTAAAAAAAGAAAACAAATAAAGAAAAACTATAAAAAGGAAAAAAATATATATATATTAGATAAACTAGTTAAAAAATGTTAAAAAATAAAGGGGTAAAATTTAAAAAAAAATTAGCAGAAGAAGAGAAAAAAAAATTGTAAAAGAAAAAAAATTAAATTAACTGCAAGGCTAAAGAATCATGGGGATAAAGCCATTAGTTCTGTGCTTTCCTTTCTCCTCCTCTGGAATTCTGCTTCTCTCCTTGGTATTGAAACTGCATTCTTTGGTAGGTGAACTTGGTCCTGGCTAGGTTTCTTGTTGATCTTCTGGGGGAGGGGCCTGTTGTAGTGATTCTCAAGTGTCTTTGCCCCAGGCAGAATTGCATGCCCTTACCAGGGGCCAAGATGAGTAATCCACTCGTGTTTGCTTTCAGGAGCTTTTGTTCCCTGAGCGCTTTCCATAGAGTTCCAGAGGACGGGAATGAAGATGGCGGCCTCCCCGTCTCTGGCCTGGAGGAGCTGAGAGCTTGGGGCCCCATTCCTCAGTTCACCCTCAGAGAACAGTGTCCAATTACTCCAGTCACCCTGGCCTCTGGCCACGCTCCGACCTGACCGAGCCTGTGACCGGTTCAAGGTAACCCCGAGCTTAGAGCTCACTCCTTGGCTTTGTCTCTGTAGCTGGCTTCCCCGTTCTAATACCTGTAAGCTCTGCGACACTCAGAAACCCCTGATCCTTCTGTGACCCTGCGTGACCTGAGGCCACGCTGACCCCGCGTGGGCTTCACCCTGGTGTAGCCTCTGGAGCGATGTTCCTCAGTGGAACAGACTTTTAAAGGTCCTGATTTGGTGCTCCATTGCTCTGCCGCTGGCCGGGAGCCAGCCCCTCCCCCCGAGGTCTATCTTCCCGGCGCTTTGGATTCACTTCTCCGCCAGTCCTACCTTTCAGAAAGTGGTTGATTTTCTGTTTCTAGAATTGCTGTTCTTCTCTTCGATCTCCCATTGGATTTGTAGGTGTTTGCAATCTTTAGATAAGCTATCTAGCTGATCTCCTGCTACCTGAAGTAGTCTCAGCCTGCTACTTCTCCGCCATCTTGACTCCTCTCCTCTAATAAGTATTTCTAATGAAGGGCCTGAAGTTTTAAAGAAATGCACCAACCCACATAATACTGGTACTACAAACCTATCATTTACTGAGTTTAAAAGCTAATGTTTTTCATAGTACATGAATTATATACCAAAAGTTTCTATGTTCTTGACATGGAAAAGAAGGAAGTTAGTGAATTAAGATCTCACATCAAAATAACATATCATTGATTCTTTGTATTTTAAGTAAAATAATTAATCTTTCCTCCAGAAGAAAGACAAACTCCAGAAATACATTTGAGTTATTTCAGGTGCTATGTCTCCATGGAAAAAATCATATACCTCCCTGTTCTTATGTTGAATGAGCCCATAATGAGAACATCAGCTAAGAGTTTTAGTTCTTATGAGTCAAGTTTTCTCATACTAGTGAAATTATCAGTAAACATTGAAATAAGACAGAACTATCTTGTCAAGGAACCTGGATTCTGGCCCTGGTTTTTTCTCAAAATAGGACTTTTGATGAAGGAAGAAATGACTTAACTTCTCTATGCATTTCTTTAGCTATCAAAAAATGGGAGGACCAAAATGAAAGAATCAAAGATTTTAAAGCTAACGTGAATAAAGATGTATTCATGAGGGGTGTCTGGGTGGCTCCATGGGTTAAGCCTCTGCATTTGGGTCAGGTGATGATCCAGGGGTTCTGGGATCAAGCCCTGCATCGGGCTCTTTGCTCAGGCATGAGCCTGCTTCTTCTTCTCCCCCACTCCTGTTTGTGTTCTCTGTCTCTGTCAAATAAATAATTTTTAAAAAATTTTTAAAGAATTTATTTATTTATTTGACAGAAAGAGATCACAAGCAGGCAGAGAGGCAGGCAGAGAGAGAGGAAGTGAAGCAGGTTCCCCGCTGAGCAGAGATCCCAATGTGGGGCTTGATCCCAGGGCCCTGAGATCATGACCTGAGCTGAATGCAGAGGCTTTAACCCACTGAGCCACCCAGGTGCCCCACATTTTAAAAATCTTAAAAATAAAAAGATGTATTCATGAGTAATTTATTTCTTTTAAGATTTTATTTATTTATTTGATAGGCAGAGAGGCAGGCAGAGAGATAGAGAGATGGAAGCAGGCTCCTTGCTGAGCAGAGAGCCTGATGAAGGGCTTGATCCCAGGACCCTGGGATCATGCCCTGAGCCGAAGGCAGAGGCTTAACCCACTGAGCCACCCAAGTGCCCCCATGAGTAATTTAAATTGACAAAATTACTTCAGTACAATTTTAAATTAACCTTTAAAATTATTTTGACACATATAATTGTATTGACTCATCATACTTTAATTATTATAGTTCCTTTTTAACAAAGCCATCTGTGGTTATTTATGCTCAGCTATAAATTATTGCCTTGTCCAAATTTTAGACATTGATTTTAGATTCCAGATCTATATATATATTATGGATGCATTCTGTATATGGTGTTTGTAATTTCATATGTTGTCTTTATATTCCAGTGTTTCCTTACAAAATAAAATAAACTATAAATAATGTAATTGTTTGGCATTTTCTTACAAAAATCTTACCATACAATCTAGCAATTATCTTCCTTCATTTTCACCCCACTAAATTGAAAATTTATACACACACAAAACCCTAGACACAGATGCTTATAGCAGCTTTATCTATGACTGCTAAAACTTGGAAACCAGCAAGATGTCATTTAGGAGGTGAATGGGTAAATAAACTGATAATGTAATATTATTCAGTGCTAAAAAGAATGAGCTATTGAGCCATGAAAAGACATGGAGGAAACTTAACTGCATATTACTAAGTGAAAGAAGACAATCTGATAAGGATGCACACTGTATGATTTCAACCATATAACATTCTAGAAAAGGCACAATTATGGAGACACCAAAAAGATCAGTGTTTGTCAGTGGTTAAGCAAAGAGAAGGATGAAGAGGAGGAACACAGTGGCTCTTTGGACAGTGGAACTATTCTGCCTAATACTATAATGGGGAATATATGACACTATGCATTTGGTAAGATCTATAGAATGTAAAACATCAAGTGTGAACCCTAATGGAAACTAAATTTTGGGTCATAATGCTATGTCCTTGCAAGCTGATCAATGATAACAAATAGGCCATCCTCATGAAGCATGTTAATAGTGGAGCAGCTTTTGTTTGTGGCAATAGAGAGGGCTATACAGAAACTACTTTCCACTCAATTTTGCTATGAAATTAAAATTGTTCTAAAAAAAGTATGTTTAAAATAAAATAGAACAAGAAAAATGATTTTTTAAAAAGGAATATGATATGGCCAATGGCATTCTAGGACAAATTAAGCATGGGCTATTCAACACTAATTTTCCAGTCCAATGGCTATTTCCATGCAGTGATAATCACCACTGTGCTTAGAAAAGATAGCATACATTTTTTTTTCAAGTAGCTAAAAAGCCTCCTCCATCTAAACTATGTTATTGTCTTCTGAACAATGTACAAGCAATGGTAAGTGTAAGTCAATGACTTTTGGTTGCTATGGGTTGAACTGTGTCCCCACACCTCAAATTTCATATATTGAAGCCCTAACCCCCAAAACCTTAGAATGTGATTGTATTTGCAGATAGGACATTTAAGGAGATTTCTAATTCAATATAAGTACTATCCTTATAAGCACGGGAAATTTGGACACAAAGGGAGACAATAGGGAAGGAAATGCACACACAGAGGAAAAGGCACAGGGAGAAGGTGGCCACTTACAACACAAAGAGAGAGGCCTCAGAAGAAATCAAGCCTGGGGACACCTAGATTTTGGACTTCTAGTATTCAGAAATGTGAGAAAATACATTTATGTTTTTTTTAAGCCACCTGGTCTGTGATATTTTGTTATGGGAACTCTAGCAAACTAATACAGTGACATTGCAGTTACCAGTTAAATATGAATACATGTAGTCATCAGGTATGTATGAGTGAATCAAAAAGAGGGTTGAGAAACACAGGGGTAAATTAATGTTTCCTGGAAAGTTGCATTGCCTTTTAGGAAAAAAAAAATAAAGCTCACATAGACATGGCACTGCTACCAGAGTAATTGTAAATTATTTTAGTAATATTCAATTACTTGGTGAATTCAAATGCTTGATGGTAACCACTCTAAATACTGAGCAAACACTGCTTTCCTGACGTTGTTCTCAGAAAGACAGTTATCAGAGTCTGCCAGAGAGTGGCATTCATCAAATTCTTTCTTAAAAGTTCATATTTTTTTTGTTGCCTTTTTACTTCAGGGTTATAGGTTCCAATTGTTATGAGGTAGGCACACTCAATGAAAAGAAAAAAACAATAGTTATTGAGCTTTAGGCTAGTCAATTTTTATGGATGATCTAATGTATTCTAAGAAAATCTAATGAACTAAATATTATTATCGTCTCCATTTGCAGTTGAAGACACTGAAGCTTTGGCAAGTTAAATGATGTTTTTAACTACTCTATATCAGAGCCATGGATTGAACCAGAGTCTGTCAGACACTGAAGCCTGTTTTCTTAAACACTATGCTACACTGCCACACATTTTCCCTTTCTATGGTTGCCAGATGTAGCAAATAAAAATATAGAATGTCCTATGTTTTATCTGACAACCCTAACTTGACTAATAAGTTTAATGTTAAAATATGTTTTATTTGGGCCCAAAAGAAAGAGGGCTTTTTGAAAATCAGATCATAGTTGAGTTTGGGAAGTTGGAATTAACCTCTCATTTATAATCCTTTTTTGGACAGTGAAGGACTGATGAGTAGTTGGAAAATAGACAATTGTTTAAAGTTTGCTCCATCTTTCTGATTTTCTGCATTCTCAGGAGAGTCAACTTCAGCCAGAAGAGGCACTAGCCTTCTTTTCTTTTTCCCCCAGACTGCTCAGTAAAATCTATAGAGTATGAAGGAATCATATGATAAATATTTCATTTTGTACTTTGTGAATGGGACCGCTGTATTACATAGTAGTTGGTTGATTATGTTTTCTTTCATCTCAAATACCTAAGGAATTACAACAGATCATTATGAATGTAAACTTCATTTTCATCATATGTACCAGGCATATATTGAATGTCAATATACTAGGTACTAAGTAGAATCAATAAGATATTAAGAAAAATCAAGGGTTCACTAGGACTTAATGAATATGGCCAAGGGTCATAGTATAATTTAATATACTTAACCATCTTAAAGGAACCAGGGGTCAGGGCAAGCCCCTGGTTCTCAAACTTCTGGGAAGGAGGAAAAAGGGACTTTTGGGAGTCCTAGGAGTTAGTTCCTCATCTTAGTGAACAGTTCTTTTTCAGAGTAGTATATGTGACCAAATATCAAGAAACTAAAGCAAAATACAAGACAGATTGCCTTCACTGAACTTTGCTACAGATATATGTGCTCCCACTGGAGGGTCTAACAGATAAAGAAGGTTAAATTCATTGAGAGCAAGATCCCTCCTCCCAGGGTTATAAAGTCCTTGGTGTGAGTATATGTAAAAAGGAGATGGTCCCCAGAAAGGTTCATTAAGAAGGCTTAAAATTAGCTGTGTATACACTCATATTGTAGGTAGAAAGCTATTATTATTATTATTATTATTATTATTATTTTACTATAAAGAGTACTACTCATTATCCTCACATATTCAGTAAATATTTGCGGTATGAGTAAGGGAGGACAGAATGAATAAAAGGAGTGGAATACTCTAAAAATGGGGAATTTACAATTTTATCTTGAGTATTAACACCTTTGGCAAAATTACAAGTTAGATTACAGCTTTCCCATTTCTGCTACCTCCTATGCTGTGCCTTCTAGGTTCCTCGAATACTTAGACTTTAAAGATATTCAGGTCAGAACTCTACCCTTCTCCTTCGTGTTTCAAAATTATCCTTTAGTCCTTCAACTTTGTCCTTAGAACTTAAAAAAAAATTTCTTCTTTCATAGTCTTTAGCAGGGCTAATTATTAGGAGGAAAAATTTTTATATAAAAGTATAAGCAACTTATAATACTTTATAGTATAAAATTATCTTTCCAAAAATATTTGAATTTTTAGAGAATATTTGCTTTTAGCACCAAGTAGTGAATTCTTAATGGAAAAAATTAAATAAGGACACACTGTAATCAGGGACAGGGCATTTTCATGGTACTACTCTAATTATAAAATATACAAGTCAATAAAGATCCATGAGCAAGGCCATATCTGTTTGTCACAATTTCATGTGTTAAGTCCTTTTGAATTCAGCAGCCAGTATAACATCTTTAAACAAACAGTGAATATAAATATCATGGAAATAGATTCCATGACCTATGTTCATCTGCCCACTGAGAATCCAGATAATGTCTACACTAGTTTTTCCCAAATGCCAGTCCTCATCTAGACACCAACAGACCTGACAATGAAATGAAAAAAAAAATATATATATATATATACATATATAAATGTATATATATGTGTGTGTGTGTATACATATATATATATATATATATATGCACAAAAGAACAATGAAGTGAGTAATATTATAACATTAAGTAGTTTTTTTGTTTAACTGAGATTTTGTCAATCTTATATTTTGTTTGCTGTTAAAATAACATTTCTTATGGAGTCACAGTGTAAGTAGACAACATTAAATATGTTATTTGGAAGAATGAGAGGTTAGCAGCTTTTCAACCTTGTGTTGGTCAAATAATCTTTTCTTGGAGCTGAACTAGTTTGTGAAATCTCTAAATCTAGGAATTACTCTTCTCCACACCGTTAAAGCAATGAATTAGCTCTGGCAATTCCACAAGTGGTCATGGGGTGGAAATGGGGTGCTGAGTGGTAGGCAGTAAAGCTGAAGGGCCTGTTAGGAAGAAATTAATCAAACTGTCAAAACAAACAATTAATGAACTTGTACCTCAGAACTGACTTTGGCTGTTCCAATCTTGAAAATGCCCCTAAAGTCTGTCTTTGGACTTTAGCCCTAAAAGACAGGTGCAGTTCTCATCCCTACCCTCCATCATACATTCTAAAAGCTTGTACACAGTAGGACACTTTTTCCTTGAAAAGAATAAATATATCAAAGCATAAGGCAAAGAGTGAAGGAAAAGAGCTGTGGGGAGATGGGGAAGGCAGGGATCCCCCTTTTCTCTGTTCAAGGAGAATTGAGAAAAAAGTCCAGTTGCCTTTGACTAAATTGAAATATCTTTTATTGTGTGTGCTTGGGATTCAGAACCTTAAATATAACCAGTCATCTCATTGGGGAATTTACTAGCCTAGTAAATAACTTTTGTTATTGACTCACAGTTTCTACTGAAATAGGAGTTCAATGGTGTGCTTGTTTATAAATCTGAGGCTGTTCACTTCAAGCTCACTCACCTCCCTTAAAACATTAACAGTTGAGCAGCTTTCCAGCAGGCATTGCATGGGACAGAGGAGTGCTGTGAGGAAACATGTTGAAGCTATAGCCCTCAGGGATGGTCCAAGCCAGATGTCTGTTGTGAATATCTAGCTAGGCCCACCCACACAACTGTTTATTTTTGGCAACCAATCTGGGCATTTAACTTCTTGCAGATTGGTGCCAAACACCTACCTGCAGCCAATATGGGCAGCTAGGCACATAGGCAGAATTGCCAGTCATCTATGTAAGTGTGTGTTCTGGTATAGCAAGAAGTATCCAATGACAGAATAATATACATACACATGTATGCACTTATATTTTTATACCTTTACTATTATTTTAAGTTCCTTTGCCAGAGTCCTTTCATTTTACACTTTCATTTTAGTCTTTAACTACAAATCCTTTATAGGAGAGATAACATATTTATACTAAGATGTGAATGATTAACAGTAGAACCTTTCCCCAGTATTGTTTTCTGATAGGCAAAAGATTCTGAGACACTAAACTGGGAGAAATTTTCATTTCAAAGGAAGGAAGAAAGTTTAAAAAGTAGTAATAGAATCATAGCAGGACCCTTTAGCTATTTTGGAGAAAGACAGGTTAATGATCAAAATGTGGTTTAGTAGTATCTGGAGGATAGAGGATCTGGTCAATAAACATGAATTATCATGGGATATAAAAATAAGATATATTCAATACATTATTAGAAATCCTATAATCTAAAATAATAATGTCATTTATTTACCTTCTTATCACCTGTTCTAAAAAGAATTGAAGGCAAGAATAACAATTATAAATCAGCCTTACATTTGTGTCACACTTTATAGTTTTCAAATTTCTTTAATATTTATTCTCTTATTTAACATTATTAGTAATATAAAAAATAAAAAGTGAGTGGAATCTTATTGAAAGATGCAAAACAAAATTAATAATTTCTCTGAAATATTTCTAGATCAAGCAGCTTATTCAACATCTTTTCTTTTGAAATATTGCATACTTTCTAAACTCTTGTGTGTGGTTTTAACCTGCAATCATAGATGATGAACCTGTTATTAAACTAGCTTGAAGCTAATATCAGTTTATCCCCAAGCATCAGACGCCAGATGTTTTTGGTGAGAAGAAAATTAATGGCCTAAATAATGAATCAATTGAGGAGCAGTGGCCATAATCCATCTGCTCTTTAAGCCAATGCCCTGAGTCAGCCTGGCTTCTGGCTACACAGAATATTAATCAGTTGAAGAGTTAAACGGAGGACTCAAATCCATTGTTGTGAGATGCCTCTGGGCGCCCCCAAGCCACTCCTATAGGCTGGGTTTTGTCCAAGGAATGAATAGGCAAACAAAAAGCAGGAGACAGAGAGAGAGCCCTATAGGATGGGTAATTTGGATTGACTGCTCCTTGTGTAACCAAGGAGAGAATGACTAAATCCGAACAGAGGAAATGCAAGCCAAGCCTCCTCTATTTGGATGAAATAATATTCCCTAAGCACATAATCCATTTTGATGACAGTTAAATCATTTATTTATTGGGTTTCATCTCATTTGTCATTGTTGTCTTCATTCCTTTAGCATTTCCTCCTAGTCTACACACTGATATTTTACTGTGGTTTGATATGAGAAATGAGTTTATATCAAAAAACTTTCTCATATATATATATGATTTTTCTGAGCTTTTGAGCCTTCAGCTAATGTCTTCTTGTTTTTTATTTCCACTTCTGGAAATTTGAAAAGTAAGTTATAAGGAAAGCAAAGAATGACCTAACCAGGCACCTTCTAATATGGTCATATGTGACCTGATTCTTCTCTTTTAAAGCCAAGAGCTAACTTATTTCACTGGCTTTAAAGAGATCACACAAAATGGCTTCAATGCTTTTCTTTTAAAAAATCTCTAGGACAGCTATATGATGGAAATAAATGATAAATAATAGCCAGATATAAATACATATAAAGCACAATCCAAATAACTTGTTCTCAACTTCTATTTCCTCAGATCTCTGAAAATTTCTGGAAGACATTTGGAATGGTGGTTCTGAGCATACTGGAGAAAAAATAGTCGCAACTACTGTATCCTTTTACTCATTCCTGCTTTTGCCATCCAGCTACTTACCTAGCAAAACAGGAGAAATTAGAAAAATTCTAACCAATAATTCTAGAGAAAACCAAAGTACCAGAGAATAAGAACCAATAAAACTCTTTTTTTTTTTTTTTTGGTGGAGCTATTGCTCAGAAGATATGAATGCAAAGTTAGTGATTAGGTGAACTGTTTGGGTACTATGTCAAAAACATGTCAAACAGAAATCTGGAGCTCCTGACCATTAGGATAGTTACATAAATTAATTTGTGTAATTTGCATGATGTCTTTCATTGAAAATACTGTCCCTAGGTTCATCCCTAAAACTCCTTGTACATATGAGTAATACTTTGTAAACTATGAGTAAGCCAAGGAGGCTCATATACTATTTTTTTTTTTAAGGACTGTGGCCAAGTTACTTCAAGCCAGAAAGAATTTATCAAGCTCCTTTTTTGTCCACAAACTGTAGCATTCTTCCATGGTTCAGAGAGATTATTTTAGGTAGGACCTTGCATAGGGATTATTCAGTAGCCATCTCTGTCTATGAGGTGTGATTTTTGGGGGGTCCTCAAATAACTACACATTTTAGGCCTTAATTGCCTCTACTTTCCTATTTCCTTCAGAAAGGATCCTACCTATTAACAAATACTCATCATCACATAGTCCTTTAATGGGAATTAATTGAGAAGCAGCTAGAAATAAAAAAGGGGTTAGGAAAAAGGAAGGAAGCTGTATAAGAAATAATAAATGGGAGGCTAGGAGCCTCAAAAAAAAAAAAACAGTTTTTACTTTATTATCTAGCACTTCTTTAAGGCAGCACTGTATTTCTTTCCTGTACCTCCTTTTCCTTGCAGAACTCAGAGAAATAAGGTCCTAGAGAGGGTAGCTCTCCTTCTGAGTCTGCCCCTTGGCTGGAATACTGTTAATAAATCAGCAGTCTCCTGGCCTGCATAAAGAAGTGAGTGTCCCTTGTTTTGTCCTTGATTCTTGCTATTGCCTAAGGAATGCCTGGCTCCCAACTGAAACTGGTCTATTTTTCTCAACACACCATACTTCATGCCTGTGTGCATGTGAATACACAAACACACACACGCACACACACATCCCAACCACAACAGCCGTCAAAGCTTTGCTGCTTATGCTCAGGATTTTTTAATGCCATTGTGTCCCGGGAAATTATCTGGGAGGAATAGGACCACATTCTGTTGGCCTAAGTAAAGTGCCCCTAAAATAAATCCACTCTGCCCACTACTTAGGGGTATAGGAATGTGGATCCTCTACTTTCCAGACATAGGAACTGAACCACTAGTTAAAATTAAGCATACTCTTCAGCATCAGATTTCACTAGTTACCACTAGCACTTAAAAAATCCTTTCCATTTAAAAGACTTCTAAAATAACAGAAGCTTTCTGGTTCAGTATTTTGCAGGTTTGCTAAGTGAGAGGACAGAGAAAAGAAAATAATTTAGAAATATTGCTAATTGGAAGAGCTAGAACCCTGGGAGTTATTTTGAGATGTGCAAAACGCAGTGTCAATAAAAGAAGTGAGCCTAACTTCCTGAGTCCTTATGACTGCTTTTCTGGTTGTCCAAACAAGCAGCTCTGCAACCCAAGCTCATTGTGACCAGTTCCCTATGAAAACAACAACAACAATCTTTATTTTGAAATGCATGTGTACGATTTTCTCAGGAAAATAGAATCACGTATTTTAGGAGGGTTAGTTAGAAAGATTGTTTTGGTCACAATCACCCTCATCACAGATATTATGATTGACTTTTTCCTTCATATACACATACATATATGGAGGTATTTCTGTTTAGGTTATGAAATAATCCTCAACAATGGAACCAGTGGTCTGAGTGACTTTTCCTTTCTAAAATTCAGTTCAAAGGGCCAAAGTTAAATGTTCTCCCAAAGTTTCTTTCGATCTTCATATTTTTCCTAGCTGTGTTGCATTTATTGTATGTATTACTTTAAGGAGGACTATGAATTTGCTTATTTCTAAGCAAAAAAAAAAAAAATGATAACAAAAAACAAAGAAACCCCTGATACACTCAAAGACAGCTTTTTACTGTTGTTGCATGATTTGTATCTCCATTTTTATATGCATTAACATTTTCAATTAGTGTAGTTTCCTCTTTTTAATCCTTTGTGCAAATTATATTCCTTAACACTAATTTTAATGCTTTAAACTGAAAATTTTCTGATTTAATATCTTATCTTGACTCTTCAGGTGGTTTCCCATTTCAGTTTTAATATATTACACTCAATCCCTATGATTATTAAAGTGAATAAGCTTTAGTTTTCCTCAATTTATGTTGTGGAATTATTTTTGAGTCTTAAATTGGGTTGTGATCTGATAAATGGGTCATGAACATTTAAGTTGCCATCCTCCATTTTCCCCTCTGCATCATGAGAAACAAGCAGATGAGACTGTATCATGTTCTCAAATCACTTTGATTTAACTGTTCTTATTAGGAAATCACATTTTCCTGGAGGATTTATCTGTATTTTAGTAAACTGTACCACTGCTGAGCAATTTGATAATTAAGACAGAATGTGAGTATAATCAGGGATCTCTTTTAAATACAAACACTTCTCTTAAAATGGTATTTTTTGGATCAAATCTGTGAGCACAATTATACTCTTGATTTGGTATATAATTTTATCAGCCTGTTTTTGCTTTATAAAAGTCAACAACTGAATGTAAATTTATGATAAGGTAATGTGAAATAATTTCTAATCCTAGTGCCTCATTTTGATCTTTGTACAAACAAAAAGATTATTTCTCACACAATTTTGTTTATTGAAATTTAATGAAAGTTTTAAATAATAGTCTACAAAATGAAATATTAATCTTTTCTTTGCACCAATTAAAACATAAAATGGAATTATCAATAGAGAACAAGGTAGGCTCAACTATATTAAGAAGAAAATTTCAAACAGGTTTTACAAAAGTCCTTTTCCAAGGATCAAGCAATTAGATTTTCCCTCTTTTATTTACACACCCTGCCCCAGGTACTCCTGAATGTGAATTTCACATTCTATAGTATTTTATGTGTCTAACTAGGTTAGGGAATGAAAAAAAAAAGGTGCTTAGAGACATGAATTAACTGTTTTAAAACTTGAGACCATCAATACGGCACTAAGGAGTTCTTTTTATTTTACTCTTCTCTCTTTCCTCTTCAAAAGTCCTGCTTTGTTTTTGTTTTGTTTTGTTTTGTTTTTTTTCACTCACAAAAGAGTCTTGTTCTGTTTCCTCTGGGCACTGCTTCTCAGATATTTCAACCATTGCCGTTGTTACCCTTTGAGTAGCTTATTATTGCGCAGAACATAATGAAGCTAGGATTTCTATGTCTACTTCCTTCTGAGGAAGCCTAATCAGTTGCCCCAACTTTCAATGAATATCCCTGTGAGAGAAGTATGGTTACACTCTGTCCAGGGACAGAGAAAGGGAGGCATAGAAAAGTGGCTAGTGATGGGACTAAGAATATGACCTTAGACTCCTAATGCCTTAGCGTGGGTCTTTTTGTTAAACTACATTGCCAAGGGACAGAATTCCTAGAATTTGTTCTCCTTTTCTTCAGTTATAAACTTCCCTGCTAAAACTGAAACTTATCATCAGCCCTATGCATCTGGAGGCACTGAATTTTACTTATCAAATGACAATATTTTCGTAGTCTTTCAAAGTTAACAACTTCAGAGAGAGTTTCAATTCTCTGTGTCAGCAGCCACATTCCCACCTTCCTTGCTCCAGTCTCACCCCACAATAATACTAAATACTGAAACTAGTTGATTTTTCTGTCTGTGTTTGCACACTGACAGTATTGTTGTGATTCTGGTGTCTCACTTTGCAATAGCCTCCTAAGTGGCCTCTTTACTCTAGACTCTCACCTATTCTAATGCACCACTACAAACATGGCCAGGAAATTTATCTTTCTATGTCATCATTTTGACCATATCCTTCATTTAAAACCTTTAAATCTCCTCTTTGCTTACAAGATGAAATCAAAATTTTCCTCTGGTATTCATAGCTTACTCTTAAAACACTGAGCTTGCACCACAACTTCTCAACATAAATGACTATTATAAGTAAATGTAAAAGTTTCTAGCATTTCTGTTTCCTCAAGATCAGGGATTATACTGTCTTCAACTCCACATTTCACAAAGCACTTAGCATAGCATACACTGGAGATGTACAAGAAACATTTAATAAGAATATAGGGAAGAATAAACCTTTCACTTCCACTTACTATCTATTTACCTCACTATTCTCACAATTTTGAATCAGAATGATAACTTTCAAAAGGTTCAAATGGTACATACATAAGGAAAGAAAATGAATATATGATAATACCAGACCAACAATTAAAAAAATAACTTTTACTCATCTACTAATATATTTAGAAAACACAGGAAATTCAGATAAGTACCAAGTACAAAGAAGTACATTAAAGTACTCAATGTTAACATTTTGGTGTCTAACCTTTTAATTCTTGTTTTCTTTTTCTACCAGGCAGTAATTTTGAGAGGAAAAAACTCAGAAATCTTTTATTCTAAATGAGATAAAGTGTCTCTTTCTATGGATTTGTTATTTGGTTATGATTTTTAGTAGAATGAAAGGTTTCTGAGTTTACTAGAAATAAAATAAATACATTCATAAACTATTACAACAAACCTGACTACTTGTTTTTAAGTCATTTAAATTAGATATTCGGAGGAGAAAAATGAAAAATGTTTCCCTTTATTACTTCTGGTTTTCCAAAAATATTTCAATATGAAATCTTTCTCCAACACCCTGGCAGGGAAGGGAAAAACAATCTCAAATTTTATATAAAGATTAACTTTGCCAGTTTTCTCAGGGATGCTTCAAATACACAGTAGCATTTTTATTATCTGTTATCTTCTTTTATTTTTGTTTGTTTGTTTTGAAAGGAAGTTAAATTTTCTGTGTGGGTACAAACTGGAAATTCGTGCTGAAATAAAAGCAGAACTTATTGTTGCAAATGTGTCTTTAGTACTCCTTTAGTTGCGCACTTTCTTGACTTCCTCTCCTCAAGTAAGAAATTAGTGTAACATTTTATTCTCCCAAGCAAGAAGAAATGTTTTCCCCCTTCAGTCACTATTCTGGCATACTTGTCAGACAACTGCAATATAGGAGAGAAAGGGCCCTGCGCTTGAAATTAAGTTGTTCCTCTGCCACTGGCTATTTAAAGAAATTCCTTCTCTTCTACTGTTTTGGATACGTAATAAACTTTCTTCACATTCTGAACCCCAATAAAAAAGTTAGCATCAATTTACTGCACTGAATAAACATCCCCTTATTTGTTTCAGATTGAACTTCACATTAGTATTTAGTTCCTTTGAGCCTATAAATAATAATTTTCGAGGTAAAATGAGCAGCAATCCAGATAAATGGCACAGGTGTAAATCAAAGGTTATCATTGCCACAGGTAAACAAAAAGAACACCATGATTTACAATATTAACATATCTCCTACTACCAAATTACAGGTTTCTCTTCAGTGAGGAAGTACTCATTATGGTTATTGACAACTGTTAAAATACACTTATTTTTGTCAAAGAATTTGAATCACTTGTATGACATAAAAGGAAAACATTTATTCAATGCTATGGTATAAAGGTTCATTTGCAAACAGTGTGTGTATTGGGGAAATCTGTCCTTCAGATTTCAAGGCTGTCTTTTTTCTACTTGAATAATAAGAAAAGTAATATTACTATAAAAGGAGACAAGAGATGAATGGAAATAAAGGTTCTGTGTTACAGTTCAACTACAAGAGGCTAATTCTTTTCACGCACAAGGAAATTGTTGTAGAGAATATTATTTTAAAGAAATATTTCTCTTGGGGCACCTGGGTGGCTCAGTGGGTTAAAGCCTCTGCCTTCGGCTCAGGTCATGATCCCAGGGTCCTGGGATCAAGCCCCGCATAGCATTGGGCTTTCTGCTCAGCAGGGAGCCTGCTCCCCCCTCTCTCTGCCTACTTGTGATCTCTGTCTGTCAAATAAATAAATAAAATCTTAAAAAAAATATTTCTCTTAAAATGGCATGAGGCCTGGATGACATCTTGTATTGAGATACTGGCTGTAACAATATTTATTGTAAATGTCCCATGCTCAGTGAAGCCTTCCCCTAAAAGCTTGCATTATATCAATAACTACAAAACAAATTTGTCTCTACTCAATTACAGCCCCTTCCTGAAACTTATAGTAAAATGTTACAAATTTAAACTCACATTTAACTCAAGATTTGTATTTTAATCAACCCAAGAACTGAGAAAATATTCTCACAATTTGGGCACTCCTTGGGCCACAAGTGTGTAAGGGATTGGGAATGAACACATACAGTATAATGCATGTTACATAAGCATATTCATACTTGATGAATCACATATGGTTGCCCAAATTAAATCCTTCTTTCCTGCAGTCTGAGTCCAAAATTCTTTTCAAAACAGACCTTACAATGTAATAATGATTCTGCTTCCTTCACGTTGTGTGACCTTGTTGGCCAATAACCACAATAAAAAATGGTATGGGCCAATTTTGTTGAAGGTCTTTAAAACATAGACCAAATGCTAAGGTCCTGTTTCCTGACATTTTGATATAAAGGGTATAAGTTTCAAATTCCTATTTTCATGGAAACTAGGATGCCTGCTGGGGGAAAGAAGCTTTGAAGTTATCAGAAAGGTTTTGTTTGTTTGTTTGTTTGTTTAATTTGAATGATCTGGAGCAAACTGTCTGTTAGTATTACCCAGGGTACTTAACAGCTCTGTTGCCCTTGTGGGTCAAACACCAGTGTAAGTAACTTTATCCAGAAGCAACTATTTGGATTTGTCCTATGTCTGTCAGTGAGGCATTTGGATCCAATCTAAATACAAGCCTACACCAGGGTAGCTGCAGCACACATGAAACTTACCAAAGTCTCCTACTTTGAAAGCCCATTTTTTTTTCCGGTTTTTGTTTTGAAATACACATGTGAAGGGAAAAAGCAGACATCTGACATTTCAGTCCCTGTGTTGTTTGTCTACTCTTTGATCTCTCAAGTGACCAGAAATACTTAAGTGTCATTTGTCCCTATAGGTGAAAGCCAAGTCATTACATAAAGTTAACTACAGGAAAGTGTCTTCTCTCTGTTTCTTTCTCTCTCTTTCTCTCTCTCTGTCTGTCTCTCTCTCTCTCTTTCTCTGTCACACACGCACACACAGACACACATCTGAAATGTGCACTAGTCTTATAGACCACATGACTTGTGGTGAAAAAAAAACTGAGGGGAGAGATTAGGAGTTAAACTAAAAATTGTCAGAACCTGAAAGTCTAACAAACTGCCGATTCTTTTTATTATTTTTGTTAAGTAATCAAGGTATCTATACATTACTTTCAGAATCTTTCACTTTCCTTGTTTAGATCACTGTGCTCGATTACATAGGGGGAGTGTGGTGTTTTGAAATAATACTGCAGAAGTACTTGTAAATCTGCCATACATTTTAAAATTACAGTTCAAAAACCATTCCTAATAACAATAATGTCCTACTTGAGGGAGTACCAGTTTTTTTTTTTTTGTTTTTGTTTTTGTTTTTCACATTCAAATATGCAATTCAATGAGAAAGAGACAAAAAAGTACATAAAAGTTGATATGAAAGCTTTATGTTTTCCTACCCTTACCAAGTAGCTACTAAACTGTGTGTTATAAAGTTGAGAACTTTATCTCAATCTTAAAAACCCATGATCCTTTAAAGTGAGAACTGATGCTCAGAGTGATGGCCTTAAGTTTATTCATTGGCTCAAAAATAGTTATTTTTGTCATCAACTACTTATTAAGCCCATAGATTTTTTTTGTCAATTTGTCAATCTTTATATGCATTATGCAATTTAATACACTTATAAGTTAAGTATAAATTATCTGATCAGGTAAGAAGCAGAGGCAGCATTTTATTTTAGGAATGTCTGCCTTTAAATGCCGATTCTTAAAAATTACTCCATAGTGACACAGGTACCTGATAACTCTATGATACAGTAAGTATATGAGGTTTATATACGAGACTAAGCATTTTACTATGAAGATGAGCTAATGCTTGGAAAACCCTGAGCATAGTGCTTGGGACATGGTAAATGTTACCTAAATGTTAAAATCTCACTACCAAATTTCATAAGTAAGTAATAGCCTCTTCTTAAAAAAGGAGTTTATAGTCTAATGGGAGAAGAAGACAAAAAAGTAAAATGTTTTTGAAAAACAGGATTTAGGTCAATAGCTCTGATTAACAATGCAGTTATGATAAGGTAATACATAGTTCATTATGTAGACAATTCTTTAAATGAGAAATTATTTTATTTCAAGTTTTTATTAAATTCCAGTTAGTTAACATACAGTGTAATATTAGTTTCAGTGCAGAATTTTGTGACTCACCACTTACGTACAACACCCAATGCTCATCACAAGTGCTCCCCTTAATACCCATCACATATTTAAACATTCCCCCCGACAACTCACTATCCAGTAACCCTCAGTTTGTTCTGTATAGTTAAGAGTCTAGTTCCTGGTTTCATCTTTTTTTACCCCACTCCATGTTCATCTGTTCTCTTTCTTTTTTTTTTTTAAGATTTTTATTTATTTATTTGACAGGCAGAGATCACAAGTAGGCAGAGAGGCCGGCAGAGAGAGAGGAAGGGAAGCAGGCTCCCGGCTGAGCAGAGAGCCCGATGCGGGGTTTGATCCCAAGACACTGGGATCATGACCTGAGCCAAAGGCAGAGGCTTTAACCCACTGAGCCACCCAGGCACACCCCTGTTTTCTTTTTAAAATCACACGTATTAATGAAATTGTATGGTATTTATCTTTTTCTGATGGACTTATTTCACTTAGTATAATACTTTCTATCTCTATTCACGTCTTTGCAGATAGCAAATTTTCATTATTTTTCATAGTTGAGTAACACTCCTATATATATTATATATATCATATATATATAATATATATATGATATATATAATATATATCATATATATGTTATATATTCCCTTTTATATATTCCATATATGTTTATATCCATTTATCAGTCAATAAAAATTTGGGCTCTTTCTATAGTTTGGCTACTGTTGATATGATACTATAAACATCAGGATGATGCATCCTTTTGAATGAGTATTTTTGTTTACTTTGGGTGAATACTTAGTAGTACAATTGCTAGAATGTATGGTATTCTATTTTTAACTTTTGGAGGAAAGCCCATACTGTTTTTCAGAGTGCTGCACTAGTTGGCATTCCCACCAGCAATGTAAGAGAGTTCCTCTTTCTCTTCATCCTCATAACACAGGTTGTTTCCTGTTTGTTAATTTAGACATTCTGACAGGTATGAGGTGATATCTCATTGTAGTTTTGAATTGTATCTCCCTGATGATGAGTGATGTTGAGCATCTTTTCATGTGTCTGTTAGCTATTTGTATTTCTTCTTTGGAAAAATGTCTATACATGTCTTCTTGTCCATTTCTTACCTGGATTATTTGTTTTTTTTTTTTTTAGGTTTTTTGTTTCATAAATTTTATATTTTGGATACAAACCCTTTATCAGATATGTCATTTGCAACTATCTTCTCCCATTCTGAAGGTCACCTTTTGGTTTTATTGATTGTTTCCTTCACTGTACAAAAACTTTTTTATCTCTATGACATACCAATAGTTTATTTTTGCTTTTGTTTTCCGTACCTCAGCAGACATATCTAGTAAGAAGTGCTAAGGCCCATGTCAAAGAGGTTATTGCCTGTGTTCTCCTCTAGGATTTTGATGGTTTCCTGTCTCACAATTAGGACTAGCAGTTATTTTGAGTTTATTTTTGTGTGTGGTGTAAGAAAATGGTCCAGTTTCATTCTTCTGCACATTGCTGTCTAGTTTTATGAAAACCATTTGTTGAAGAGACTGTCTTTTTTCCATGAGATATTCTTTTCTGCTTTGTTGAAGATTAGTTGACCATATAGTTGTGAGTTCATTTCTGGGTTTTCTGTGGCCTGTTTTTGTGCTAGTACCATTTTGCATTGATCCTACAGCTTCGTAATATGACTTGAAGTCTAAAATTATGATGCCCCCAGGTTTACTGTTCTTTTCCAAGATTTCTTTGGCTATTCACGTTCTTTTGTGGTTCCGTACAAATTTTAGGATTGTTTGTTCTAGCTATGTGAAAAATGCTGGTGCTATTTTGATAGGGATGGCATTAAATATGTAGATTTCTTTTGCCAATATAGACATTTTAACAATATCTGGTCTTCCAATCCATGAGCATGGAATGTTTTTCCAGTTCTTTGTGTTATCTTCAATTACTTTCATCAGTGTTTTATGCTTTTCAGAATACATATCTTTTACCTCTTTGGTTAGGTTTACTCCTGTGTATCTTATGGTTTTGGTGGAAATTGTAAATGAGACCAGTTCATTGATTTCTTTTTCCACTGCTTCCTTATGGGTGTATAGAAATACAACAGAATTCTGTATATTGATATTGTATCCTGCCACTTAACTGAATTCATGTATGAGGTCAATAAACTTTTTGGTGGTTGGGGCTCCTGGGTGACTCAGTGGGTTAACCTCTGCCTTCAGCTCAGGTCGTGATCCCAGGGTCCTGGGATGGAGCCCCACATCAGGCTCTCTGCTCAGTGGGGAGTCTGCTTCCCCTCTCTCTCTGCCTGACTCTCTGACTACTTGTGATCTCTGTTTGTCAAAGAAATAAATAAAATCTTTAAAAAAAACTTTTTGATGGAGTCTTTTAGGTTTTTCTTGTAGATTATCATGTCATCCACAAATAGGGAAAGTTTGACTTCATCCTTGCTGATTGGATACCTTTTATTTCTTTTTGATGGCTGATTGCTGAGGCTACAACTTCAAGTACTATGTTAAATAACAATGTTGAGAGTAGACGTCCTTGTCTTTTTCCTGATTATAGGAGAAAAGCTTGCAGTTTTTCCTCATTAAAGATATTAGCTGTGGGTTCTTCCTACATGGTCTTTATGATGATGAGGTATGTTCCCTGTATTCCTACTTTGTGGAGGATTTTTATCATGAATGGACGTTGTTCTTCATGAAATGATTTTTCTGCATCTATTGAGAGGATCATATGGTTCTTATCCTTTCTTTTATTGGTGTGGTATATCACGTTGATTGATTTGTGAGTATTAAACCACCCTGCAGCCCACAAATTATTCCAAACTGATTATGGTGAATAATTCTTTTAATGTGCTGTTGGATAGAATTTACCAGTATTTGGTCGAGAATTTTTGGATCCATGTTCATCAGGGATACTGGCTTATAGTTTTCTTTTTTAGAGGAGTCTGTCTGGTTTTGAAGTCAGAGAAATGCTGGATTCATAGAATGAATTTGAACGTTTTCCTTCCACTTCTATTTTTTGGAATAGTTTGAGAAGAGTATGTGTTAACCTTCCTTTAAATATTTAGTAGATTACCCCCATGAAGCCATCTAGCCCTGGACTTTAGTTTCTTGGGATATTTGATGACTGATTCAATTTCTTCACAGGTTATTAGTCTGTTCAAGTTATCTCTTTTTTCCTGTTTCAGTTTTGGTAATTTATATGTTTTTAGGATTTTATCTATTTCTTCAAGATTGTCTGATTTTTGATGTATAAATTTTCATTATATTCTCTTGTAATTTTTTAATCTATGTGTTGTTGGTTGTTATTTTTCCTCTCTCATTTATGATTTACATTTTTGTTTCTTTTCTATTTTCTTTTTTATAAGACTAGTGAGAGCTTTACCAATTTTATTACTTTTTTTCAGTGACCCAGCTCCTGGTATCATTGATCTCTTCTATTGTTTTTCTAGTTTCTATGTCATTTATGTCTAGTCTAATCCTTATTGTTTCCCATCTTCTGCTGGCTTTAAGGTTCATTTGTTGTTCTTTTTCTAGTCCTTTTAAATGTAAGGTTAAGTTATTTATTTGAAATTCTTCTTACTTCTTGATGTAGGCCTGTATTGGTACATTGAGACATTCTTCCCTCTTAGGACCACTTTTGATGCATCCCAAAGGTTTTGTACCTTCATGTTTTCCTTTTCATTTGTTGCCATTTATTTTTTTAGTTTCTTATTTAATTTCCCAGTTGACCCATTTATTCCTTAGTAGCATTTGTTGAACCTCCATGTATCTCTGTCTTTTCTAATTTTTCCTTGTGGTTGCCTTCAAGTCTCATAGTGTTGTGGTCAGATAATAAGCCAGTGTATTTGTCTTGTTTTTTATTTCATTCTTTTTGTACTTGTTGAGGTCTGATTTTTAACCTAATGTGTGAGCCATTCTGGAGACTGTCTAATGCGCACTCTAAAAGAATGTGTATTCTGCTGTTTTGGAATGAAATGATGTAAATGTATCTGTTATGTCCATTTGGTCCATAGAAAACCATTATTTCCATTTATTTTCTTCTTAGGTGACCCAACCATTAATGCAAGTGGTGTGTTAAAGTACCATGCTATTATTGGGTTATTATCAATGATTTCATTTATATTTGTTATTAATTGTCTTATATATTTGGGTGCTTCCAATTTGGGGGCATAAACATTTATAATTGTTTGATCTTCTTTTTGGAGAATCACCTTTATTTTGATATAGTGCGTTCTTTATCTTTTGTTATAGTTTTTGGTTTAAAGTCTAGTTTACCTCATACAAGTATTGCTACTCTAGCTTTCTTTTAAAACCCATTTGGATGATAAATATTTCTCTATCCCCTCACTTTCAATATGCATGTGTCTTAGGTTTAAAATGAATCGGTTGTAGGCAGCATATAGATGGATCTTGTTTTTTCATCCTTTTTGACACCATACACGTTTTGACTGGAGATTTTTCTTTTCTACTTACAACCAGAATAATTACTGATGGATATGTACTTAGTACCATTTTATTACTTGTTTTGTCATTGATTCTGGAGGTTCTCTGTTCCTTTCTAGTCTTTGTCACTTTTGGTCTTTCATTTCCACTCAGATTCCTCTTTAATGTTTCATGCAGAGCTGTTTTAGCAGTCTCAAATGCTTTTAGTTTTGTTTGTCTGAGAAACTTCTTACCTCTCCTTCAATTCTGAATAATAGCCTTGCTGTATAGATTATTCTTGGCTGCAGATTTTCTCTCTTTGGCACGTTGAATATATTATGTCACTTTCTTCTCACTTGGTAAGTTTCTGTGGATAGATCTGCAGCTAACCTTATGGGTCTTCCCTTGTAAGTTAAGCACTTCTTTTATCTTGCTCATTTTAAGATTTTTTTCTTTATCTCTAAAATTTGGAAATTTAACTACAATATGTCTTGTGCTGGCCTGCTTTTGTTGATTTTGATGGGAGTTCTCTGTCACCTCTGGATTTGGATGTATTTTTCTTTCCCCAGATTAGAGAAGTTTTAAGCTATTAT
Organism: Lontra canadensis; assembly: GCF_010015895.1. Lineage (NCBI taxonomy): Eukaryota > Metazoa > Chordata > Mammalia > Carnivora > Mustelidae > Lontra > Lontra canadensis. Next base: position 4,710,377 of record NW_022631108.1, on the reverse strand, counting down.
TTCCTAAAATAAACCTTCTGCCCTCTTTTCTCTCTTCTTCTTTTGGGACTTCTATGATATGAATATTATTACATTTAATGGAGTCACTGAGTTCCTTAAGTCTAATCATGTGATCCATCATTCTTTTTTCTCTCTAAAAGGAATGTATTTTAAATCAAGAGGATCAAAAACCATGGAAAGGATAAGTGGGATTTAGTAGTATCCTGATTGATGGGTATAATTTGCATGGAGAAGGAAAGAGGAGGTTCTAAATTGATGGGGTTGCATGAGCAAAGTGAGGAAGGCTGAAGGGAGTTGAGGGAAATTGGAAGAGGAGGTGAACCATGAGAGACTATGGACTCTGAACAACAATCTGAGGGTTTTGAAGGGTCGGGGGGTGGGAGGTTGGGGGAACCAGGTGGTGGGTATTAAAGAGGGCATGGATTGCATGGAGCACTGGGTGTGGTGCAAAAACAATGAATACTGTTACGCTGAAAAGAAATAAAAAAATCTTAGTTATGATCATAACATTTTTAGAATTTTGTATTATCTCTTAAAATTGATGATTCATTTAGAGCAGATTATCATAACCATTGACTGAATACACTGTTGTGTTTATTTAAGAGGTTGGGTTGTGTAATAAAAATAGCATAGTGTTGGGGTTAGAAAAGTTTTCACTGGCTGTTTTGTATAAGACATATTATATTTATAAAAAAATTGGACTTACATTTGTCTATAAATGGATAATTTTCACCACCAAAGTCAGAATCCACACAGATACAGGATAATCATACATTGTGAAAAGCATAGTCTAGTGGGCTATGAGTATACATACTTGTGTGTATGACACATATATTAAGCTTAAGAAAAAGAGCAACATAGCAAATGAATAGAAAAAAAAAGGGGCCACCTTTCTTTTATTTCTAACAATTATGGAAATAATTTCAAAAGTAGGAAGTATCAAAGAAAATGCAGTAGAGAAACAACCATTTAGCTTTATCTTCAAGCACAAGCAGTAGACATGAGTTAATAATTGTAATTATCTGTACAGATAATGCCCTTAGAAACAAAGCATTCTTATATGTCAGGTGTTTTTGCAAACCATTGCAGTACTGCTAGGTTTTCCAGATGAATTACTTAATTTCTTTAAGGCAAGGATTAATCCTAGGCCTTAAAGAAAATCATAATCAATAGCATTTCATAAATCTCTTTCACACCTGGAACTCAAATGTAGCAATTCTTTTATCCTCAATCCAATGGCATGTTTGTACACTTGCTACTGAGAATGTCAGAATGATGGAATCTTAAACATTCCAGCATATTTTCATCATTACTACCAGGTGTGGGTCTCACATAAATGAATATATCTGTAAACACTGAAGCAGCTTTGAGGTCACAAAATTGATTACCCAGGTGAATTCCCAGTTCCATTTATTATAGAACATCTGTCCTTTATCTTCTAAAGTAGTGGTTGGGATGTATTTTGTATTCCAACTAGGATGGTCAGGCTTCCTCTTTTAATTTTTTTTTTATTTATTGATGTTAAAACAAATAAAAACAATGAAGTTTTTTGTTGTTTAGTAGATCCTATTTATTTACTTTTTTATTTATAATACATTTTGTAATACAAGGGCTACAGTAAAAGAATCTGACACTAACAGACTTATGGTATTATGATTAACACAACGTGGCTAGGGAAACATTTAACTGTGATTTTTGGACTTCTGAAATACACTCTATTCATTTGCAAAGCACAGCCAAACTGTATAGCTGTCAGAGGAACTAAAAAATGAACAACTACAATGCACTTAATCCAAAATGAGCTGAATAATGCAAACACAACTTTTACTTTTTATAGTGTTTTTCTCCCAATTCATCAGATCAAAGGATTTTGCATACAACTAAGGCAAAATCAAACCAAATTAAATAACTATACTTATCCAGGTATGTTAAATACTTTTATTTTTATTTATTTATTTATTATTTTGGCAGACATTATTGACTTAATATGGAATAGAGCCATGCAATTCCCTCTGGGTTGTTTATGAAGCTAGCAATAATACCAGGCCAATATGCAAATAACTCCCCTCTGACTCGTTTCTCAAAGAACTCTGGTTGGCCATGTTTACCTTCAATGGGTATTACTGACTATAGACTCCACAATTTTAAAGAGGTCTGCATGCTTTTAATATGGACTTGCACAAAGTTATCTCACTCAACAATACTTGAATTTTGTAAATTAAAATGATGTCAAATAGTTTATATGATGGCCAAAAGAAAAGGGACTCCAATATTTGGTCTTCAAGTCAAATATTACTAAAGTTCACCATTCCTTATTTGAAAGTAGCAAAAAGTTTCAGATGCTAGCACAGAGAACAATCCATGTAGGAGTAACAGAGATATTTAAGAGGACAGACCTTTATTTTTCTTACAAATATGATCATTATGAATCAATACGTTAAAAAATGTTATTCTAAATCTTAAACATGTTTCAATCAACTGTATTTATTTCTAGGAATATAATTATTTACTTCTGAATTTATTTCTTCTAAACTATTGTTATTACTTCTAATAACAGACTAATGAAGTAAAATGAAAGTATTTTCTTGTGTAAAATTGTAATGTTAATGATTTAAAAGAGAAACAGAATGCAACATCATCACAATACATTATTTAACATTATTTAAACATGCCTGGAATATCACTAATTAAGTCCGTATCAACTTAACATAAAACATGTGCTACAACCATCCTATCTTTGACCTAGTATTTATTTCAGAGATTACCTACTTCCAACTGCCTATGCTGAAACTTTTTGTCAGGATTTTTCTTTGTTTTTTTGAAAAATCTGTCACAATAAATATTGTTACATGATTTCGATAATGAGCATATCAAAGTGATTGCTTTCCCACAGTTTCCTTAAAAACATCCCCTTCTTCCTCTTCTTCCAAAAACATGTGAAATATTTTTACACCAAATGCATGAAATATATATACATATATACATATATAATATTATATGTACATAATATATCTTAGATAAATAAATATGTGTAAATTGTGTAACATTTAAATATATAATTTCTTTAAGAATAAAAAATGTAGTCCACAATGCAGAAGGTCTTTTCCTTATAATTTTTGTGTTTTTTTTTATTTAAACCTGATGAATTGGAGGTCACATATGTAAGCCCTTTACACAGGCAAGAAAGTATCCTGTGCCCAATTAGCACATGAAATTCAGTAGTGAAAGACTTTTGATGTTCTACAATTTGGTTTGCATTGTGGAAGGCTAAATTTGGGCAAGGGTAGTAAATAGCTATGAAAGGGATATTCCTTTTTAATTAACTCAATGAAAATCCATTATAAATTCCATACAGAAGCACAAAGTGAATGTAGATTTTTCATAGTACTAAGCTAGTGATAATACTTTGAAAACATGTTGAAGAATCTTCATAGAGTGAGGTAACATTTCATTTACTTCAGGCTGATTTCTCCATTTGTATTCCATGCTCCTTCAAGCAGGCCCTATTTACAAATACAACAAAACCTACAAAAACAAGTATTATATAAAAATTCAGTTAGATGCTGACATTCAAAATACAAAAAGAAATCTCAATTTTTTTAAATTCTCTGAATCTCAATACATACACACCCACGCACACCAAGCATTTGTGCATGTATGTGCTTATTTGCATAGAAAATTGGAGCCTAAGAAACTAGAGAGAAAACTTTAGGCACAACTTTCTGTTGAAGAGTTGTCAACTGGAATGATGAAGCAGGTCTGAAATTGTAATGTGAGTGTATGGGACAATGCTATTTTATTTAACAAAATAACACCTTAACTTTGTATCATACATTGTACCCTTTTTAAAGACAATTGCACAGAATCTTCATAAAAATTCTATGAGTTTGATTGTAATTAAAGACTCATAAATGTCAGAACTGAAAAAGTCCTACATTGTTACCTTGTCATCTTTTCCTAATAAAGATAAAGAAACCAAGGTTCATAGGTTGGGTAGCAAACCTTAGACCAAATAGATATGATGGAAGAAACACAGACTGTGACCAAAAAATGGTGAATTCTAGATTCAGCTCTGCCACTCTCGAGCCATGTCAATTTCCTTGAGCAAGTAATATAACTTCATTGAATCTCAGTTTTCTCACCTATAAAATATGGAACACAGTACCTAATTTTCTAACAGGTATAGATGAGTGAAACTATTTGGAAAACAACTAGCACAGTATCTGAAACACAGTAGGTACTTAACTAAAGAAAGTTATATTTCTACAAGCCAATCTACAATGCACACATGCACACACACACAAACACACATATGTTTACAAGAATACATTTATTGGGGCACCTGGGTAGCTCAGTTGGTTAAGCATCTGTCTTCAGCTCAGGTCATGTTCTCAGGGTTTTGTAATTGAACCCTGCATTGGACTCTCTGTAGAGGGGGAGTCTGCTTCTCCCTCTATGCTCTCTCTCTCTATCAAATAAATAAATGAAATTTTTTAAAAAGAATGCACTTATTAGTTGAAGGAAGGTTTGCAAGTACACAGAGAAGGGAGAGCTTTGACAAATCTAAACACACACACACACACACAACTGTTTACAGCCTTTGAAAATAAAACTGGATTTAGGTTTTGCTAGTTGCCATACAGTTTTGCATAAGCTACCTAGAACAGGCTCAGAATTAAACTAGAAATAGCCTTGTATATATGCAATTGCCTAGATGATAATGAATTAGGAGGTGGTAGGATGGCCCTTTATCTACCATATGTTCTTTTACCCTACTTGTATTCAAATCCTTTTATTTATTCTTTAGGTTTAGCTTGTCCATTAAGATATAATTTTTCCTGATTACAACAGCATATAGTTTGTTATAGAACAGAAAGAAGAATATAAAAAGTGTAGCTAACCCATCACCTGAATAAATAATGCAAATATTTTGGTATATTTCCTTAGTCTGTTATTTTCCATCAGTGTGTCCATGTAGTAGGATTGTGATGATAGATTAGATAGATAGATAGATAGATATAGATAGATAGATGATAGATTGATACACAGATAGAAAATAGAATTTCATTAGGACCTTTTCAATCTTCATCTTGTGAGAATTTCCCAAACAGCAATAAATATTCTTTCAAGACAATTTTTGACAGCTACATGCTATTTCCATGATTGGACAGTCCACAATCTATTTGAAATACATATATTCATTAAAAACACTGTTTAATTGAGACTAGTGCAACTATAAACATAATTGTACTTTTCAACTCATGCATCTCTGTCCCTTGTACTTAATATTAGCCTTTTTTCTTCCAGGGAGGTACAGTGTCCTGATATCCTAGCCAGGTGACAAAAATAATTTGTTAGGTAGACCACTAAAATAATTTTAGGGGTGCTTGGGTGGCTCACTGGATTAAAAGCATCTGTCTTCAGCTCAGTTCATGATTCCAGCATTCTAGGACCGAGCCCTGCATCAGAGTCTCTGCTCAGCGGGGAGCCTGCTTCCTCCTCTCTCTCTCTCTCTCTCTGCCTGCCTCTCTGCCTACTTGTGATCTCTATCTGATAAATAAATAAATAAAACCTTAAAAAATAATTTTAAATTTGAAGTCTTTAGTTAGGATGTGTTCACTTATAAATTGTCATTCTCCATAACTCATTATTTTATTAATAGTTAGCTTATATTACCACCCTGGCCCTTGTGTAGAGTTGTTTATGACATTTTTTTATAAACATATAATATATTTTTATCCCGAGGGATACAGGTCTGTGAACCACCAGGTTTACACACTTCACAGCACTCACCATAGCACATACCCTCCACAATGTCCATAACCCCACCCCCATTTCCCAAACCCCCTCCCCCATCAACCCTCAGTTGTTTTTTGAGATTAAGAGTCACTTATGGTTTGTCTCCCTCCCAATCCCATCTTGTTTCATTTACTCTTCGCCTACCCCTTTAACCCCCCATGTTGCATCTCCTCTTCCTCATATCAGGGAGATCACATGATAGTTGTCTTTCTGCAATTGACTTATTTCGCTAAGCATGGTACACTCTAGTTCCATCCACGTCATCAAAAATGGCAAGATTTTATTTCTTTTGATGGCTGCATAGTATTCCAATGTGTATATATACCACATCTTCTTTATCCATTCATCTGTTGATGGACATCTAGGTTCTTTCCATAGTTTGGCTATTGTAGACATTGGTGCTGTAAACATTCGGGTGCACGTGCCCCTTTGGATCATTACGTTTGTATCTTTAGGGTAAATACCCAGTAGTGCAATTGCTGGGTCATAGGGTAGTTCTACTTTCAACATTTTGAGGAACCTCCATGTTGTTTTCCAGAGTGGTTGCACCAGCTTGCATTCCCACTAACAGTGTAGGAGGGTTCCCCTTTCTCCGCATCCTCACCAGCATCTGTCATTTCCTGACTTGTTAATTTTAGCCATTCTGACTGGTGTGAGGTGATATCTCATTGTGGTTTTGATTTCTATTTCCCTGATGCCGAGTGATATGGAGCACTTTTTCATGTGTCTGTTGGCCATCTGGATGACTTCTTTGCAGAAATGTCTGTTCATGTCTTCTGCCCATTTCTTGATTGGATTATTTGTTCTTTGGGTGTTGAGTTTGCTAAGCTCTTTATAGATTTTGGACACTAGCCCTTTATGTGATATGTCGTTTGCAAATATCTTCTCCCATTCTGTCAGTTGGTTTTTGGTTTTGTTAACTGTTTCCTTTGCTGTGCAAAAGCTTTTGATCTTGATGAAATCCCAATAGTTCATTTATGCCCTTGCTTCCTTTGCCTTTGGTGATGTTCCTAGGAAAATGTTGCTGTGGCTGAGGTCGAAGAGGTTGCTGCCTCTGTTCTCCTCAAGGATTTTGATGGATTCTTTTCTCACATTGAGGTGCTTCATCCATTTTGACTCTATTTTCGTGTGTGGTGTAAGGAAATGATCCAATTTCATTTTTCTGCATGTGGCTGTCCAATTTTCCTAATACCATTTGTTGAAGAGGCTGTCTTTTTTCCATTGGACATTCTTTCCTGCTTTGTCAAATATTAGTTGACCATAGAGTTGAGGGTCTATTTCTGGGCTCTCTATTCTGTTCCATTGACCTATGTGTCTGTTTTTGTGCCAGTACCATGCTGTCTTGATGATGACAGCTTTGTAAAAGACCTTGAAGTCCGGAATCGTGATGCCACCAACTTTGGCTTTCTTTTTCAATATTGCTTTGGCTATTCGAGGTCTTTTCTGGTTCCATATAAATTTTAGGATTATTTGTTCCATTTCTTTGAAAAAAATGGATGGTACTTTGATAGGAATTGCATTAAATGTGTAGATTGCTTTAGGTAGCATAGACATTTTCACAATATTTATTCTTCCAATCCAGGAGCATGGAACATTTTTCCATTTCTTTGTGTCTTCCACAATTCCATTCATGAGTACTTTATAGTTTTCTGTGTATAGATTCTTAGCCTCCTTGGTTAGATTTATTCCTAGGTATCTTATAGTTTTGGGTGCAATTGTAAATGGGATTGAATCCTTATTTTCTTTTTCTTCTGTCTTGTGGTTGGTGTAGAGAAATGCAACTGATTTCTGTGCATTGATTTTATATCCTGACACTTTACTGAATTCCTGTACAAGTTCTAGCAGTTTTGGAGTGGAGTCTTTTGGGTTTTCCACATATAGTATCATATCATCTGCGAAGAGTGATAGTTTGACTTCTTCTTTGCCAATTTGGATGCCTTTAATTTCTTTTTGTTGTCTGATTGCTGAGGCTAGGACTTCTAGTACTATGTTGAATAGCAGTGGTGATAACGGACATCCCTGCCATGTTCCTGACCTTAGTGGAAAAGCTTTCAGTTTTTCTCCATTGAGAATGATATTTGCGGTGGGTTTTTCATAGATGGCTTTGATAATATTGAGGTATGTGCCCTCTATCCCTACACTTTGAAGAGTTTTGATCAGGAAGGGATGCTGTACTCTGTCAAATGCTTTCTCAGCATCTATGGAGAGTATCATATGGTTCTTGTTCTTTCTTTTATTAATGTGTTGTATCACATTGATTGATTTGTGGATGTTGAACCAACCTTGCAGCCCTGGAATAAATCCCACTTGGTCGTGGTGAATAATCCTTTTAATGTACTGTTGAATCCTATTGGCTAGCATTTTGGTGAGAATTTTTGCATCTGTGTTCATCAAGGATATTGGTCTGTCGTTCCCTTTTTTGATGGGATCCTTGTCTGGTTTTGGGATCAAGGTGATGCTGGCCTCATAAAATGAGTTTGGAAGTTTTCATTCCATTTCTATTTTTTGGAACAGTTTCAGGAGAATAGGAACTAGTTCTTCTTTAAATGTTTGGTAGAATTGCCCCGGGAAGCTGTCTGGCCCTGGGCTTTTGTTTGTTTGGAGATTTTTGATGACTGTTTCAATCTCCTTACTGGTTATGGGTCTGTTCAGGCTTTCTATTTCTTCCTGGTTCTGTTGTGGTAGTTTATATGTCTCTAGGAATGCATCCATTTCTTCCAGATTGTCAAATTTGTTGGCGTAGAGTTGCTCATAGTATGTTCTTATAATTGTCTGTGTTTCTTTGGTGTTAGTTGTGATCTCTCCTCTTTCATTCATGATTTTATTTATTTGGGTCTTTTCTCTTTTCTTTTTGATAACTCTGGCCAGGGACTTATCAATCTTATTAATTCTTTCAAAGAACCAGCTCCTAGTTTTGTTGATTTGTTCTATTGGTTTTTTTTTGTTTGTTTGTTTCTATTTCATTGATTTCTGCCCTGATCTTTATGATTTCTCTTCTCCTGCTGGGTTTAGGGTTTCTTTCTTGTTCTTTCTCCAGGTCCTTTAGGTGTAGGGTTAGGTTGTGTATCTGAGACCTTTCTTGTTTCTTGAGAAAGGCTTGAACCGCTATGTATTTTCCTTTCAGGACTGCCTTTGCTGTGTCCCACAGATTTTGAACCGTTGTGTTTTCATTATCATTTGTTTCCATGAATTTTTTCAATTCTTCTTTAATTTCCTGGTTGACCCATTCATTCTTTAGAAGGATGCTGTTTAGTCTCCATGTATTTGGGTCTTTCCAAATTTCCTCTTGTGATTGAGTTCTAGCTTCAGAACATTGTGGTCTGAAAATATGCAGGGAATGATCCCAATCTTTTGATACCGGTTGAGACCTGATTTAGGACCGAGGATGTGATCTATTCTGGAGAATGTTCCATGTGCACTAGAGAAGAATGTGTATTCTGTTGCTTTGGGATGAAATGTCCTGAATATATCTGTGATGTCCATCTGGTCCAGTGTGTCATTTAAGGCCTTTATTTCCTTGTTGATCTTTTGCTTGGATGATCTGTCCATTTTAGTGAGGGGAGTGTTAAAGTCCCCTACTATTATTGTATTATTGTGGATGTGTTTCTTTGATTTTGTTATTAATTGGTTTATATAGTTGGCTGCTCCCACGTTAGGGGCATAGATATTTAAAATTGTTAGATCTTCTTGTTGGACAGATCCTTTGAGTATGATACAGTGTCCTTCCTCATCTCTTATTATAGTCTTTGGCTTAAAATCTAATTGATCTGATATAAGGATTGCCACTCCTGCTGTCTTCTGATGTCCATTAGCATGGTAAATTCTTTTCCACCCCCTCACTTTAAATCTTGAGTTTCTTGTAGGCAACATATAGATGGGTTTTGATTTTCTATCCATTCTGATACCCTGTGTCTTTTGATTGGGGCATTTAGCCCATTAACATTCAGGGTAACTATTGAGAGATATGAATTTAGTGCCATTGTATTGCCTGTAAGGTGACTGTTACTGTATATTGTCTCTGTTCCTTTCTGATCTACTACTTTTGGGTCTCTCTTTGCTTACAGGACCCCTTTCAATATTTCCTGTAGAGCTGGTTTGGTGTTTGCAAATTCGTTCAGTTTTTGTTTGTCCTGGAAGCTTTTAATCTCTCTTTCTATTTTCAATGATAGTCTAGCTGGATATAGTATTCTTGGCTGCATGTTTTTCTCATTTAGTGCTCTGAATATATCATGCCAGCTCTTTCTGGCCTGCCAGGTCTCTTTGGATAAGTCTGCTGTCAATCTAATATTTTTACCACTTTATGTTACAGACTTCTTTTCCCGGGCTGCTTTCAGGATTTTCTCTTTGTCACTAAGACTTGTAAATTTGACTATTAGGTGACGGGGTGTGGACCTATTCTTATTGATTTTGAGGGGGGTTCTCTGAAACTCCTGGATTTTGATGCTTGTTCCCTTTGCCATATTGGGGAAATTCTCTCCAATAATTCTCTCCAATGTACTTTCTGCTCCCCTCTCTCTTTCTTCTTCTTCTGGAATCCCAATTATTCTAATGTTGTTTTGTCTTATGGTGTCACTTATCTCTCGAATTCTGCCCTCATGGTCCAGTAGCTGTTTGTCCCTCTTTTGCTCAGCTTCTTTATTCTCTGTCCTTTGGCTTTCTATATAGCTAATTCTTTCTTCTGCCTCATTTATCCTAGCAGTGAGAACCTCCATTTTTCATTGCACCTCATTAATAGCTTTTTTTATTTCAACTTGATTAGATTTTAGTTATTCTCCAGAAAGGGCTTTTATATCTCCCGAGAGGGTTTCTCTAATATCTTCCATGCCTTTTTCGAGCCCAGCTAGAACCTTGAGAATAATCATTCTGAACTCTAGATCTGACATATTACCAATGTCTGTATTGATTAGGTCCCTAGCCTTTGGTACTGCCTCTTGTTCTTTTTTTTTTGTGGTGAATTTTTCCGCCTTGTCATTTTGTCCAGATAAGAGTATATGAAGTATATAATAAGAGTATATGATAAGAGTATAGGAAGGAGCAATTAAAATACTAAAAGGTTGGCAAAGACCCCAGGAAAATATGCTTTAACCAAACCAGAAAAGATCCCAAATCGTGAGGGGGGAGAAAGGGGATAAAAAGAGGTTCAGAAATATATTTAAAAAAAAAAAGAAAAAAAAAGAAACAATTAAAAAAGAAAGCAAATAAAGAAAATATAAAAAAGAAAAAAATATATATATATTAGATAAACTAGTTAGAAATGTTAAAAAAGAAAAGGGTAAAAGTTAAAAAAATTGGCAGAAAAAGAGGAAAAAAATTGAAAAAGAAAAAAAAATTAAATTTACTGCAAGGCTAAAGAATCATGGGGAGAAAGCCATGAGTTCCGTGCTTTGCTTTCTCCTCCTCTGGAATTCCGCTGCTCTCCTTGGTATTGAAACTGCACTCCTTGGTCGGTGAACTTGGTCCTGGCTGGATTTCTTTTTGATCTTCTGGGGGAGGGGCTTGTTGTAGTGATTCTCAAGTGTTTTTGCCCCAGGCGGCATTGCACCACCCTTACCGGGGGCCGGGCTGAGTAATCTGCTCGGGTTTGCTTTCAGGAGCTTTTGTTCCCTGAGTGCTTTCTGTAGAGTTCTGGAGGACAGGAATGAAGATGGCAGCCTCCCAGTCTCCGGCCCAGAGGAGCTGAGAGCCAGGGGTCCCACACTTCAGTGCACCCTCAGAGAACAGTGCCCAATTACTCCCATCACCCTGGCCTCCAATCACACTCCGAGCTGACCAAGCCTGTGACCGGTAAAGGTAACCCTGAGCTGAGAGCTCACACCTCGGCTCTGTCTCTGTAGCCAGCTTCCCCGTTCTGATACCTGTAAGCTCTGCGACACTCAGACCACCCCTCGATCCTTCTGTGACCCTGCGGGACCTGAGGCCACGCTGACCCCGCGTGGGTTTCACTCTGGTTATGCCTCTGGAGTGATGTGCCTCAGCGGAACAGACTTTTAAAAGTCCTGATTTTGTGCTCCATTATTCTGCCGCTTGCCGGGAGCCGGCCCCTCCCCCCGAGGTCTATCTTCCTGTCACTTTGGATTCACTTCTCCGTCAGTCCTACCTTTCAGAAAGTGGTTGATTTTCTGTTTCTAGAATTGCTGTTCTTCTCTTTCATCTCCCGTTGGATTTGTAAGTGTTTGCAATCTTAGATAAGCTATTTAGCTGATCTCCTGCTACCTGAAGTAGTCTCAGCCTGCTACTTCTCCACCATCTTGACTCCTTCCCTGTTTATGACTTTTGATAAAACTGTTAAGTTGATTAATCCTGTAATATTTTAGTACAATCATTTTCTCTTCTATTAGCCTGTGAAATCTTTAAAGACAGGAACCACAGCTAAATTTATGTGTGTAACTTAATGCCTCTACCTGGGATTGAATCCCAGGAATGATAGAAAGAGTCTTGATGTTCATCATCAGCCCAGAAACATAGCTAGTTACCAATTGGCATTTTGTCTGACTTGAGGTACAGACCTTTCTAAACTGAATTGGAACGTTCTTGCTTGTATTCCACTGATCTACTTCAATCAAACAACATGGATTCACTGCATTTCCCTGACATATTCTGTCCCAAGTTTAGTGATGGGGAAAGCTTAAACACAGGAAGGCTACAATATTAAGAAAAGAATAGAGAGGAAAGATTTGCTGGGGATAAAAGTTCAAGAATTTAGGGATAAAGATTGTTTTCCTGTTCTACATGCAATTGGGTAAGATAGGTAACCATCAAATGAAATTATGTGCAAAGCTGAACCTTATTAAGAATAAACTGACCCTTCTAAATTTATAAGGCAAAATTCAACTTCTTTCTGAAACATATGAACCTTCACTATTTTTTATAATTTTATGTTAGCCAGCACTTATACAGGAGAAAATAAAGCTCTAAAACTAAAAATAAGAGTAACTCATTGACATTTTTTGGAATAAGATTAGTGGGGAAGGTGGGGATGCAGCTATCATATAGATAATCCTGAGAACGTCCCTTTACCTACGGATTGCTAAAGAAGCTAGTTGTACTCAGGCCTGGTAGGAAAGCACAAAAATGACTAGATTTTACCTCGGACATTTCTGTCATTGATTTTGTCACACTAGCTTTCTTCCAGCTTTATAATAGAAAAAATTATTTGTAGATATCAGGAAACACTAATCTGCTGGATTCTTCTGTAACATTAATTCATGACCTGCTTCACTAAATTAGTACATGCTTCCATTCTAGGGTCTCTGTAAAATCTAATGTAACTATACATAAGGAGAAGCATTGTCAAATGTAGAACTCCATGGAAATAGAAGTGAGAATTGTCATTCCATTTGCATCACTCCCAGAGGAGCTCCATAGATGTGACCTTCTCAAAACCCACAACTCAATCTTCTCTTTTTGAGTTCTCTCCATCACTAAATTCAGGACAAAGTATGCAATAAGAATGCAGTGAACTTTGTTGACTGACAGATTTGGCTCAGTAGGATGGAGCAAAGCCATGAAAAATCAATTTAGAGGTCTCTGGCCCCAAGTCAGACAAAATTCTAATTTGTAATTAGCCATGTCTCTGGGCTGGCAACAAACATCCAGGCTTTTCTATCAACCCTTGGATTCAGCCCCTGTTAGAAGAATTAAATAACATACTAAATCCCAATGAAATTTATGATTTCTCTTGAATTTTAACTGCTCTACTATTCTTGGCCCTGTTTTTAAAGACCCAAGAAGTATCAGAGGCATGCCTTTCTACATGATAAAGGAAAATAGCTATGACTTCTGTCTTACCAAAAGCAAGATTAAATGAGATATTTAATCATTAATCTTTGGTCTACTCCTACGCATCATGCAGCAAGGCTAATCCGAGCTTAGAGAGTCAAAGGAGTAGCGCATCTAAGCATAAGTGAAAAACAAGTCTCTGACAGTTCATCCTAATTAGAGCCCCAGATGGAGTGGTTTTGAACAGAACCACTGGAAGCACAGATGACATAAGCACCTCCCTGAAGTGTATCACCATTACATCTCTGCAATCCAAATGAATAAATACAATTTATTTCCCATAGACAGTGGGAAAATTGGGCAATAAATTTAGAGGTAGGAAGGAAAGGAGGGTCTTTAGGAAGTCCCTTAGGAAAGTATATTTAGGCATGATCTACCTGGGATGATCTCCAAGACAATACCTGGAATATGATTTCTAGGGATATTGCTACAGTTTTGAAAAGACTTTGAAGGGATTCTGACTGGTTTTTCAGTTCCAAGTTATGCTAACCCTACTTGCTACAAGCTCTAGGACTGCTCTATTCAAGAAACTTTCTTTTGGGCTTTGTGGGACCACAAGTCAAGGCCAAGCAAGTAGAATCTAGACTTTAACTGTATTTTACTTGGGCAGACCAGCATTTTTAAATAAATGAATTGGGCACTATTTGGTGATATATCCATTCTCCTCCTGTCTCACACTTCAGCATCTTCATTCAATTAAATACCTCTTTGGCCCCTGAAGAAACTCTCTTAGGTACCTTCATGTCTCATAGGCCCATTATCACCAGTCCTGAGGAGTTAAGCCTCACCAAAGCCACCTAATATATGTTATTAAATTGGAAGTCTGCGTCCATTTAACCCCCTTTTATGAATCACTACCAATGTTGAAGGAGAGATAAAATGGAAATGTGGTAGGAGTAAGAGGTGGTATCTACAGACAGAGACAATACTTGATGTGAGAGAAAGAAAAAAGAGGGGAATACAACATGTCTTGACAAAGGCATATTTCCACTTGACACATTTTTCTATATGATTTTTCCTAATGGAGAATGAAAGGTGAGTAGAGGCCAGGAATCTAATTGAATTCCTTCTAGTCTCTTGTTAAAAAACAAACAAAAAAACAAAAATCAAAACAAAAAAAAAAACCAGTGTCAGTATACTGTTCATATAATCTACGAAAGAGGTATAGGTGAATTTTCTGTTTATATTCACTTCTCAGGTGATCTAAATTGTGGAGATATGAGTAATCACTATTGAACAAAATTAGCACTAGACTTCTGTGTAACCCAAATAAACATAGACTAACAATCTCTGTGATCCCTGTCTCACAATCAATGATCAAAACAAACTGACTTCTGTTGAGACTAAAGAGATTCCCATGGATATTGAAGATGACAGTGGATTAAGAGGACATTAAGCTGGGGGAGGAGTCAAGATGGCAGAGAAGTAGCAGGCTGAGATGATATCAGGTAGCAGGAGATCAGCTAGATAGCTTATCAAACCATTGCAAACACCTACAAATCCAACAGGAGATTGAAGAGAAGAAGTGCAACAATTCTAGAAACAGAAAATTGACAACTTTCTGAAAGGTAGGATCCATGGAGGAGTGAATCCAAAGCGACGGGAAGATAGACCGCGGGGGGAGGGGCTGGAACGTGGCAAGTGGCGGAACAACAGAGTACAAAATCAAGACTTTAATTAAAAGTCTGCTCCACTGAGGGACATCACTCCAGAGGCTAAACCAGGGTGAGGCCCACACAGGGTCAGTGTGGTCTCAGGTCCCGTGGTGTCACAGAAAGATCAGGGGTGTCTGAGTGTCTCAGAGCTCACAGGTATTTAGAACAGGGAAGCCAGCTACAGAGACAGAGCCGAGGAGTGAGCTCTCAACTCGGGGTTACCTTGAACCCGTCACAGGCTGGGTGAGCTCAGAGCACGGCCAGAGGCCAGGGAGTTGGGAGCGATTGAGCACTTTTCTCTGAGGGCACATTGAGGGGTGGGGCCCCCACCTCTCGGCTCCTCCAGGCCAGAAATTGGGAGGCCACCATTTACATTACCATCCTCCAAAACTCTACGGAAAGTGTTCAGGGAACAAAAGCTCCCGAAAGCAAACCTGAGGGCATTACTTAGCCTGGCCCATGGT
This sequence comes from Lontra canadensis, assembly GCF_010015895.1. Lineage (NCBI taxonomy): Eukaryota > Metazoa > Chordata > Mammalia > Carnivora > Mustelidae > Lontra > Lontra canadensis. The sequence continues at coordinate 4,694,680 of NW_022631108.1, read as the reverse complement.
AAGGGTGATGCAATTCCACCTTGGGCAAAGACACTTGAGAATCACTACAACAGTCCCCTCCCCCAGAAGATCAACAAGAGATCCAGCCAAGACCAAGTTCACTTACCAAGGAGAACAGCAGAATTCCACATGAGGAGAAAGCAAAGCACGGGATTCATGGCTTTCTCCTCATGATTCTTTAGTCTTGCAGTTAATTATTTATTTATTTATTTTTCTTCTGCTAATTTTTTTTAACTTTTACCCTTTCCCCTTTTAATGTTTTTTAACTAGTTTATCTTAACAATACCTTTCATAAAATAATAATAATAATAATAATCTTTTTTGAACCTTCATTATTATAGTCATATTTTATCCTCCATTGTATATAACTTTATTTTTTGTATACACATATGGTTTTTTTCGTCTAAAAAATTTGGGGTACAACTTTTTCTAATAGATCAAAATACACCCTAAATCTAGCTCCGGGCTTGTTCTAGTCTCCAGCCCGAGCAAATTCTCTCCACTTTCTTTTTCATTATGCTCCCAACCAACTTACTTTATCAAATCCTTTTTTAGAAATTTAAGAAAAAATCTTTTTTTCATCTTTATAGGTATATTCTATACCTTCATTGTGTTTACACTTATATATGTTTTTCTTTCTTTAAAATTTTGGGAGGTAGTTTCTTCTAGGAGACCAAAATACACCCCAAATTAAGTGGGTGACCCTGTTCTAGTCACCAGTCTTATATATATATATATATTTTTTTTTTCTTTTTTATATTTTTTCCTTATTTGTTTTCTTTTTTTAATTTTTTTTTTCTCAACTTCTTTTTATCCCCTTTCTCACTCCCATGATTTGGGGTTTGTTCTGATTTGGTTAAAGCACACATTCCTGGGGCCTTTGCCACCCTATTAGTATTTTATTTGCTCCTTCATATATTCTTATCTGGACAAAATGACAAGGTGGAAAAACTAACCAAAAAACAAACAAACAAACAAACAAACAAAAAAAAAACAAGAGTCAGTACCGAATGCTAGGGACCTGAACAATATGGACATTGGTAATATGTCAGATCTAGAGTTCAGAATGACGATTCTCAAGATTTTAGATGGGCTTGAAAAAGGCATGGAAGATATTAGAAAAACCATCTCCAGAGAGATAAAACCCCTTTCTGTAAAAATAAAATAACTAAAATCTAACCAAGTTGAAATAAAAAAAAAAACTATTAATAAAAAAATGGAGGCTCTTACTAGTAGGATAAATGAGGCAGAGAAGAGAATTAGTGATAAAGAAGCACAAATGATGGAGAATAAAGAAGCTGAGCAAAAGAGAGACAAACACTGGACACGAGGGGAGAATTCGAGAGATAAGTGATACCATAAGATGAAACAACATTAGAATAATTGGGGTTCCAGAAGAAGAAGAGAGGGGAGCAGAAGGTATATTGGATAATTATTGTAGAGACTTTCCCTAAAAAAGGGAACAAGCATCAAAATCCAGGAGGTACAGAGATCCCCCCTCAAAATCAATAAGAATATGTCCACACCCTGTCACCTAATAGTAAAATTTACAAGTCTTAGTGACAAAGAGAAAATCCTGAAAGCAGCCGGGGAAAAGAAGTCTGTAACATACAATGGTAAAAATATTAGATTGGCAGCAGACTTATCCACAGAGACTTGGCAGGCCAGAAAGAGCTGGCATGATATATTCAGAGCACTAAACGAGAAAAACATGCAGCCAAGAATACTATATCCAGCTAGGCTATCATTGAAAATAGAAGGAGAGATTAAAAACTTCCAGGACAAACAAAAGCTGAAAGAATTTGCAAACACCAAACCAGCTCTACAGGAAATATTGAAAGGGGTCCTCTAAGCAAGGAGAGACCCTAAAAATAGTAGATCAGAAAGGAACAGAGACAATATACAGTAACAGTCACCTTACAGGCAATACAATGGCACTAAATTCATATCTCTCAATAGTTACCCTGAATGTAAATGGGCTCAATGCCCCAATCAAAAGACACAGGGTATCAGAATGGATAAAAACACAAAACCCATCAATATGCTGCCTACAAGAAACTCATTTTAAACCCAAAGACACCTCCAGATTTAAAGTGAGGGGGTGGAAAACAATTTACCATGCTATGGACATCAGAAGAAAGCTTGGGTGGCAATCCTTATATCAGATCAATTAGATTTTAAGCCAAAGACCAGAATAAGAGATGAGGAAGGACACTATAACATATTCAAAGGGTCTGTCCAACAAGAATATCTAATAATTTTAAATATCTATCCCCCTAACATGGGAGCAGCCAACTTTATAAACCAATTAATAACAAATTCAAAGAAACACATCAACAAAAATATGAAAATAGTAGGGGACGTTAACACTCCCCTCACTGAAATGGACAGATCATCCAAGCAAAAGATCAAAAAGGAAATAAAGGCCTTAAAAGACATACTGGACCAGATGAACATCACAGATGTATTCAGAACATTCCATTCCAAAGCAAAAGAATACACATTCTTCTCTAATGCACATGGAACATTCTCCAGAATAGATCACATCCTGGATCATTTATCAGGTCTCAACCAATGTCAAAAGATTGGGATCATTCCCTGCATATTTTCAGACCACAATGCTCTGAAGCTAGAACTCAATCACTAGAGGAAATTTGGAAAGAACCCAAATACATCGAGTCTAAACAGCATCCTTCTAAAGAATGAATGGGTCAACCAGGAAGTTAAAGAAGAATTACAAAAATTCATGGAAACAAATGATAATGAAAACATAATGGTACAAAATCTGTGGGGCACAGCAAAGTCAATCCTGAGAGGAAAATATATAGCAACACAAGCCTTTCTCAAGAAACAAGAAAGGTCTCAAATACACAACCTAACCCTACACCTAACAGAACTGGAGAAAGAACACAAAAGAAAGCCTAAATCCAGTGGGAGAAGAGAAATCATAAATATCAGAGCAGAAATCAATGAAATAGAAATTAAAAAAAAAAACAATAGAACAAATCAACGAAACTGGTAGCTGGTTCTTTGAAAGAATTAATAAGATTGATAAACCTCTGGGAGGACTTATCAAAAAGAAAAGAGAAAGGACTCAAATAAATAAAATCATGAATGAAAGAGGAGAGATCACAACCAACACCAAAGAAATACAATTATAAGAACATATTATGAGCAACAATTTGCCAGCAAATTTGACAATCTCAAAGAAATGGATGCATTCCTAGAAATATATAAACTTCCACAACTGAACCAGGAAGAAATAGAAAACCTGAACAGACCCATAACCAGTAAGGAGATTGAAATAGTCATCAAAAATCTCCAAACAAACAAAAGCCCAGGGCCAGATGGCTTCCCAGGGGAATTCTACCAAACATTGAAAGAAGAATTAATTCCTATTCTCCTGAAACTGTTCCAAAAAACAGAAATGGAAGTAAAACTTCCAAATTCAGTTTATGAGGCCAGCATCACCTTGATCCCGAAACAAACAAGGATCCCATCAAAAAAGAGAATTGTAGACCAACATCCTTGATGAACACAGATGTGAAAATTCTCACCAAAATACTAGCCAGTAGGATCCAACAGAACATTAAAAGGATTATGCACCACAACCAAGTGGGTTTTATTCCAGGGCTGCAAGGTTGGTTCAACATCTGCAAATCAATCAATGTGATACAACACATTAATAAAATAAAGAACAAGAACCATATGATACTCTCCATAGATGCTGAAAAAAGCATTTGACAGAGTACAGCATCCCTTCCTGATCAAAACTCTTCAAAGTGTAGGGATAGAGGGCACACACCTCAATATTATTAAAGCCATCTATGAAAAACCCACCACAAATATCATTCTCAATGGAGAAATACTGAGAGCTTTTCTGCTAAGGTCAGGAAAACAGCAGGGATGTCCATTATAACCACTGCTATTCAACATAGTACTGGAAGGCCTAGCATCAGGAATCAGACAACAAAAAGAAATTAAAGGCATCCAAATTGACAAAGAAGAAGTCAAACTATCACTCTTTGCAGATGATATGATACTATATGTGGAAAATCCAAAAGACTCCACCCCAAAACTGCTACAACTTGTACAGGAATTCAGTAAATTGTCAGGATATAAAATCAATGCACAGAAATCAGTTGCATTTCTTTACACCAACAACAAGACAGAGCAAAGAGAAATTACAGAGTTAATCCCAATTACAATTGCACTCAAAACCATAAAATACCTAGGAATAAACCTAACCAAAGAGGCAAAGAATATATACTCACAAAAGTACAAAGTACTCATGAAAGAAATTGAGGAAGACACAAAGAAATGGGAAAGTGTTCCATGCTTCTGGATTGGAAGAATAAATATTGCGAAAATGTCTATGCTACCTAAAGCAATCTACACATTTAATGCAATCCCTATCAAAATCCCATCCATTTTTTTTCAAAGAAATGGAACAAATAACCCTAAAATTTATATGGAACCAGAAAAGACCTCAAATAGCTAAAAGAATATTGAAAAAGAAAGCCAAAGTTTGTGGTATCACAATTCCAGACTTCAAGCTCTAATACAAAGCTGTCATCATCAAGACCGTATGATACTGGCAGAGAAACAGACACATAGATCAATGGAACAGGAAGAGAGTCCAGAAATAGACCCTCAACTCTATGGTCAACTAATCTTCGACAAAGCAGGAAAGAATGTCCAATGGAAAAAAGACAGCCTCTTCAATAAATGATGTTGGGAAAATTGGATAGCCACATGCACAATAATGAAATTGAACCATTTCCTTACACCACACATACAAATAGAGTCAAAATGGATAAAGGACCTCAGTGCGTGAGAGGAATCCATCAAAATCCTTGAGGAGAACACAAGCAGCAACCTCTTTGACCTCAGCTGCAGCAACTTCTTCCTTAGGCAAGTGAAGCAAGGGCAAAATGAACTATTGGGATTACATCAAGGTCAAAAGCTTTTACACAGTAAAGGAAACAGTTAAGAAAACCAAAAAGCAACTGACAGAATGGGAAAAGGTATTTGCAAACGACATATCAGATAAAGGGCTAGTATCCAAAATCTATAAAGAGCTTAGCAAATTCCACACACAAAGAACAAATAATCCAATCAAGAAATGGGCAGAGGACATGGACAGACATTTCTGCAAAGAACACATCCAGATGGCCAACGGACACATGAAAAAATGCTCCACATCACTCGACATCAGGGAAATACAAATCAAAACCACAATGAGATACCACCTCACACCAGTCAGAATGGCTAAAATTAACAAGTCAGGAAATGACAGATGCTGGTGGGGATGTGGGGAAAGGGGAACCCTCCTACACTGTTAGTGGGAATGCAAGCTGGTGCAACCACTCTGGAAAACAACATGGATGTTCCTCAAAAAGTTGAAAATAGAACTACCCTATGACCCAGCAATTGCACTACTGGAATTTACCCTAAAGATACAAATGTAGTGATCCAAAGGGGCATGCACACCCAGATGTTTAGAGCAGCAATGTCCACAATAGCCAAACTGTGGAAAGAACCTAGATGTCCATCAACAGATGAATGGATAAGGATGAGGTGGTATATATATATGTATGTGTATATATATATATATATATACACACACACACACACAATGGAATACTATGCAGCCATCAAAAGAAATGAAATCTTGCCATTTGTGATGACGTGGATGGAACTAGAGGGTATTATGCTTAGCAAAATAAGTCAATCGGAGAAAGACAACTATTATATGATCTCCCTCATATGAGGAAGTGGAGATTAAACATGAGGGTTTTGGCGGGTAGGAAAATAATAAATGAAACAAGATGGGATTGGGAGGGAGACAAACCATAAGAGACTCTTAATGTCACAAAACAAACTGCTGGGGGGCTGGGGGGGAGGGAGAGGGTGGTGGGGTCATGGACATTGGGGAGGGTATGTACTATGGTGAGTGCTGTGAAGTGTGTAAACCTGGTGATTCACAGAACTGTACCCCTGGGGCTAAAAATACATTATATATTTATAAAAAAAAATAAAAATAAACTTAAAAAAAGAAAAAAAAAGAGGACATTAATCTTACCTTGACACATGAATACAACTACATAACAATCAAATCATCCTAAATATCCTAGAAATAAATCTGAAGACTAGCAGAACAAGCTCCACAGCTAAAGGTAGTGAAGAGGCCACTCTGAAGAAGGTAGAAAGCTCTGAGATGTGGCTTGGGAGAAAAATATATCATGGCTGCTGTGGTAGGGATGGAGATTTTGTTGTGGAGAATAGTGAAAGACAAACTAGCACAGAAGAGTGAGCAAGGGGAAAATTATTCCCCATAGCAATTGGCTTGGAATGTGAGAAGGGCTGATTTTGTGAGTTTTTTCAGCCAGTGGGGCTTAAAGCCTGGAGTTTTAAAGGTCAGCATCCTAGGCTCTGGGAGAGCTCAGAGGACATTGGGGCTGTCCTTAGAGAAAAGGCAGAGCAAACAGCCCTCAGACATATAGTATAGAAATAGCAATCTAAATAGAACCTTGAGCACACAGTGGGGAGGATAGCTGCTCAACTTGGAGCATGTCCCAGATAGGCAGCATTAATGGACAGACCCCTCCAAGAAAAAATAAAAAAGGGAGCAGGCAGAGACCATTTTCCTCTCATGCCCCTCAACATAAGCACAGAAACACCTGTGAGAACCAGCATAGCACACACACTGGCTACCTAACTTGATTACACAATGTCCAGCCTGTAAGAACAAGCCCCACTCCTTGTTCTCTGGAAGAACTGCCCTTCTCTGTCATGTTTGCCTCAGTTCCAGCACAATGAACCCCCTGAACCAAAAGTCCACCCAAGGCCCTGCCAACACAGCATCTCCAAAACCAGGAGCTTTGCACAGCCACAGTTCCAGTAGCTTCAGAGACAGGTTTCACTTCACAAGCCGACCAGAGCACACCAAGTTAAAACTTACCACATTCAGAGAAGGGACCAATCACAGTACACAACAGGCAAGAAGATCCTCTGCAGATGGTGGGCCTGAAAGATCAATCAGCCAGGATACAACAGCAGAGCACACACACTATGCACTGGAGACACTCACAGAAGTACCAGGCCCTGGGGAATAGGAGATACTACACTGCAAGGAACTACAGAAACTCTTCTTCATAAAGCCATTACCCTTAAGAAAAGGAGACAGAGATTACTTTCTTAATACACATAACCATGCACAGAGACTTAGATAAAATGAGAAGACAGAAGAGTTTATCCCAGAAGAAAGAGCAGGACAAGACCATAGCTTGAGATCTAAGTGAAACTGATATAACCAAAAATGCCTGAAGGTGAATTTAAACCAATGATCAGAAGAATATTCATTGGACTTAGGAAAAGGGTGGAGGATATCAGTGAGACCATTAACACAGAGATAAGGAATAATATAGCAGGGATAAAGAGCTCAATAAATTAAATGAGAATTATGCATAATGGAATAAACAGCAGGCTGGAAGGAGCAGAAGAAAAAAAAATGAATGACTTAGAAAACAGAGTAATGGAGTAATTAGGACAAAAAAAGAGAAAAAGAAATTATGCAAAATGACAATAGACTTAGGAACTCAGTGACTCCATCAAATTTAATTAACAATCACATTAGGAGTCTCAGAAGAAGAAGAGAAAAGGGGCAGAAAATTTTATTGAAGAAATAATAGTTGAAAACTCCCCTAATCTGGGGAAGGAAATAAATATACAGATCCAGTAATAAAAAAGAACTTCAAACAAAGTCAACAAAAACAGATCCACACCAAGATATAGTATAATTAAAATGATAAAAGAGTGATGAATTTTTTAAAAATGTGAAAAACAACAAAGACAGTTACATACAATGGAAAACCCATAAGATTATCACTAGCTCTTTCAGCAAAAACATCCCAAGTGAGAAAATAGTGGCATGATATATCCAAAATTCTGAAGGGGAAACACCTGCAGGCAAGAAAACTCTATCCAGGAAGGTCATCATTCAGAATGGAGGGAGATATAGAGTTTTCAAGACAAAAACTAAACAAGTTCATGAGCACTAAATCAGCCTGTAAGAAATATTAAAGAGGACACTTTGAGTGGAAAGGGAAAACCAAACACGAAATTATGAAGGAATTATGAAGGTATGAAACACAAAAGCAGTTAAAACATTATTTCTGTCAAAATCAGTAAAGGAACTCACAAAATAAAAGGATGCAAAATATGACACCATATACATAAAAGGTGGGGAGGAGAGGACTAAATAATGGATGCAAACTTTAATAACCATCAGCTTAATATAGACTACTATATGTACAAGAAGGTATATACACATTTAATGCTAACCACAAATCAAAAACCACTTATAAATATGCAAATAATAAAGAGAATAAAATTCAAATATGCCATTAAAGAAAACTAGCAAACCATGAAAATGAGAGACAAGAAAGAATCAGAGAAAGTCTTCAGAAGCAACCACAAAACATGTAACAAAATGGCAATAAACACATATCTATTGATAATTACTTTGAATATAAATAGAATAATTACTCCAATAAAAGACATAGGCTGACCGAATGAATAAAAAAGAAGATGCATCTACATGCTGTCTAAAAGAAACTCATTTTAAATCTAAAGATACCTGCAGTTGAAAGTGAGGGAATGGTGAAATATCTACCACACAAAAGAGTGTCAAAAGAAAGATGGAATAGCAATAATTATATCAGACAAAATTGACTTAAAAACCAAGACTGTACTAACAGTCAAAGAAGGCCACTATAAGAAATAAATAAGACATAACGATTATAAATGTTTACACATCTAGCATAAGAGCACCCAAATACATTAAACAGTTAATAGCAAACAAAAGAAAACTAATTAATAATAATACAATAATAGTAGGGGACTGTAACACTTCGCTTATAAAAAGATCATCTAAACAGAAAATCAATAGGAAAGAGTGACTTTGAAACATACACTGGGCCAGATGGATTTCACCAATGTAATCAGATCATTCCACACTAAAAGAGCAGAATACACATTCTTTTAAAGTCTACAAGGAACATCTCCAGAATAGATCACATATTAAATCACAAAATATCAACAATGTCAAAAGTATCAAAGTCATATCATGCAACTTTTCTAAGCACAAAGCAATGAAACTCGAGGGCATAAAAATATCTGGAAAGACCAAAAGTGCATGGTGGTTAAATAACATGCTACTAAACAATGAATGGATGACCAGGAAATCAAAGAAGAAATTAAAATGTACATGGAACAATTGAAAATGAAACCATAATGGTCAAAAACTTTTTGAATGCAGCAAAAGCACTCCTATAAGAGGAACTTTTATAGCAATGCAGGCCTACCTAAAGAAGCAAAAAAAAAAAAAATCTCAAATAAACAATCTAACCTTATATGTAAAGGAGCTGGAATAAGGGAACAATAACAAAACAATGAACAAAACCCCAAAACAGCAAAAGGAATAAAACAATAAAGATTAGAGCAGAAATAAGTGATATAGAAACAAAAAAGATAACAGGACATCAATGAGCCCAGGAGCTGGTTCTTTGAAAAATGATAAAATTGATAAAATGCTAGCCAGCTTTATACAGAAAAAAGAGAAATGTCCCAAATAAGTAAAACCACAAATAAGAGAGAAGAAACAACAACAGCAGCAAAACTCACAGAAATATAAAGAATTCTGAGAGAATAGTATGGATAACTATACACTAAAAAACTGGACAACTGAGAAGAAATGGAAGAATTCCTAGAAACATATCACCTACCAAAACTTAACAGGAAGACATAGAAAATTTGAATAGACTAATTACCAGCAAAGAAATTGAATCAGTCATCAAAAACCTCCCAAGAAACAAAAGTTGAGGACAAGATGGCTTCACAGATGAATTCTACCACACATTTAAGGAAGAGTTAATACCTATTCTTAAACTATTCCAAAAGATGTAAAAGGAAGAAAAATTTCCCCATTCATTACCCCGATATGGAGGCTAGATAAAGGCATGACAAAAGGGGTTCCTGGGTGACTCAGTTGGTGAAGTGTTTGCCTTCTGCTCAGGTCACAATCTCAGAGTGCTGGGATTGAGCCCTGCATCAGGCTCCCTGCTCAGTGGGGAGCCTGCTTTTATCTGTCCCTCTGCCCCCCTCTCCTTTCCTGTGCTCTCTCTCTGTCAAATAAATAAATAAAATCTTTTAAAAAGATACCACAAAGATTCAGATGTAGTGAAAAGAAGGGTCATATGCACCCCAATGTTCATAGCACCAATGTCCATGAGAGCCAAAATATGGAAAGAGCCAAGATGCCCTTCAACAGACAAATGGATTAAGAAGATTTGGCCCATATACACAATGGAATATTACTCACCCATCAGAAAAGATGAATACCCAAGTTTAGCATCAACATGGATGGGGCTGAAGGAGATTATGCTGAGTGAAATAAGTCAGAGAATGTCAGTTATCATATGGTTTCACTTATTTGTGGAACATAAGGAATAACATGGTGGGCAATAGGAGAAGGGAAAAATGAAGGGGTAGAAATCAGAGTGGGAGACAAACCATGAAAGACTATGGAGTCTGCGAAACAAATGGAGGGTTTTAGAAGGGAAGGTGGTGGGGGGATATGTGAGCCTGGTGATGAGTATCAAGGAGGGCACAAATTGCATGGAGGACTAGGTGTTATACACAAACAATTAATCATGGAACACTACATCAAAAACTAATGATCTACTGTATGGTGCCTAACACAATTAAAAAAAAAGACACCACAAAAAAAAAAAAAGGTGTGTAAGAGAGAGAGAGGGAGAGAGAGAGAACAACAGACCAATATTTCTGATGAATATAGATGAAAAATCTTCAACAAAAAACTAGCAAACCAAATCCACCAATATAATAAAAAAAACCATTCACCATATTCAAGTGGGATTTAATCCTGGGTTGCAAGTGTGGTTCAATATTCACAAATCAAATAATATGATGCATCACATAAATAAGATAATGGATGTAAATCATATGATCATCTCAATAGATGCAAAAAATACATTTGACAAAGTATAACATCCATTCTTGATGAAAACCCTCAAAAAGGTAGGTTTAGAAGGAGTATACATAAACATAATGAAGGTCATATGTGAAAAACCCAAAGCTAACATCATACTCAGTGGGCAAAAACGGAGAGCTTTTCTTCTGCAGTCAGGAACAAGACAAAGGTGTCCACTCTCACCACTTTTATTTAACATAGTACTGGAAGTTCTAGCCACAGCAATCAGACAACAAAAAAGAAAGAAAAGACATCAAAATTGGTAAGGAAGAAATAAAACACACTATTTGCAGATGACATGATACTATGTATAGAAAGCCCAAAAGAATTTATCAGAAAAAGCTTGCTAGAACTGATAAACAAATCAGTAAATTCACAGGATAAAAAAAATCTGTTCCATTTCTATACACCAATTATGAAGCATCAGAAAGAGAAATTAAGAAAAGAATTACATATACAACTGCACCAATTATAATAAGACACGTAGGAAAAAAACCTACCCAAAGAGGTGAAAGACTTATATGCTGAAAACTATAAAACCTGATGAAATAAATTATAGACCACATAAAGAAAGATGACCCATGCTCATGGACTGAAGAAAAAACATTGTTAAAATGTCACTTGTACCCAAAGCAATCTACACAATCAATGCAATCCCCAGCAAAATAACACAAGCATTTTTTTTCATGAAGTTAGAAAAATCCTAAAATTTGTATTGAAAAACAAAAGAACCCAAATAGCAAAAGTAATCTTGAAAAAGAAGAGCAAACCTGGAGCATCACAATTCCAGGCTTCAAGCTATATTGCATAGCTGTAGTGACCAAAATAGTATGGTACTGGCACAAAAATAGACACACAGATTAATGGAAAAGAACAGAAAACCTGGAAATGTACCCACAACTGTATTGTCAACTAATATTCAACAAATCAGGAAAGAATATCTAATGGAACAAAGACAGTCTCTTCCACAAATGGTGTTGGGAAAACTGGACAGCAACATGCTAAAAAATGAAACTAGACTACTTTCTTTCACCACACAGAAAAAGAAATTCAAATAGTATGAAAGATCTAAATGTGAGATAGGAAACCATCAAAATCCTAGAGAAGAACACAGACAGTAACCTTTTTGGCATCTTCCATAGCAACGTCTTGCTAGACACATCTCTGGAGGCAAGGGAAACAAAAGCAAAAATGAACTATTGGGACTTCATCAAGATAAAAACTTTCTGCACAGTGAAAGAAACAACAAAACTAAAAGGCAACATTCTTAATGGGAGAAGATACATGCAAATGACATATCTGATAAGGGGGTAGGTAGCACCAGAATATAAAAAGAACTTGTCAAAATTCAACACCTCCAAAAACAAAAATCCAGTTAAGGAATGAGCAGAAAATATGAATAGACCTTTTTTCCAAAGAAGGCTAATAGACCCATTAAAAGATGCTCAATGTAACTTGGCATTAAAAATCAAAGCCACTTTGAGATACCACTTCCCACCTGTCAAAATGACTAAAATCAACAACACAGGAAAGAACAGATGTTGGTGAGGATGTGGGGAAAATGGAACTCTCTTACAGTGTTGGTGGGAATGCAAACTGGTGCAGCCACTCTGGAAAACAGTATGGAGGTTCCTCACAGAGTTAAAATTTAACCACCTTACATTCTAGTAATTGCACTACTAGATATTTACCTAAAGAAAACAAAAATACTAACTTTAAGAAATACATTCACCCCAAATGTTTATAGCAGCATTGCCTAAAAATCATGGAAATACTCCAAATGTCCATTGACTAATGAATGGATAAAGAATATCTGGAATACATAGATTTTATTTATTTATTTGAGAGAGAGAGAGAGTACAAGCAAGGAGAGAGGCAGAGGGAGAGGTAGAAGCTTACTCCCTGCTGAGCAGGGAGCCTGATGTGGGGTTTTATCCCAGGACCCTGAAATCATGACCTGAGCCAAAGACAGATGCTTAACCAACTGAGCCACCCAGATGCACCTTGCACATTTTTAAAAAGATTTTATGTATTTATTTATGAGAGAGAGAGAGAGAGAGTGCATGAGCAGAGCAAGAGGCAAAGAGAGAGGGAAAAGAAGACTCCCTTCTGAGCAGGGATCCCAAAGAAGATCGTGGATCTTTACACACACACACACACACACCACACAGGAATATTACTCAGCCATAAAAAAAAAGAATGAAGTCTTGCCATTTGCAATGACATTGATGGATCTAGAGAGTACAATGCTTAGTGAAATAATTCAATAGGAGAAAGACAAACATGACTTTACTCGTGTGTCAAATTTATAAAACAAAACAAACAAGCAAAGGGAAAAATGAGACAGAGAGATAATCCAAAAGACAGACTATTAACTATGGAGAACAAACTGATGTATGGAAGTGTTGAATTACTATATTGTACACCTGAAATTAATATAACACTGCATGTTAATTAACTGGAATTTAAATAAAAACTTTGAAAACCTATAATGAGGTATCAACTCTCACCGGCCAGAATGGCTTCAAAGAAGAACATGTGGAGAAAAAGGAACCCTCTTACACTGTGTGCATGCAAACTGCTGCAGCTACTGTAGAAAACAGTATAATGTCTTCTCAAAAAGCTAAAACTAGAACCATCCTACCATCCAGTAATCATGCTACTGGGTACTTAACCCAAAGAATATAAAAACACTAATTCAAAGGGATACATGCACTCTTATGTGTATAGCTTCATTATTTACAATAGCCAAAACATGGAAGAAATCCAAGTGTCTATAGATTGATGAATGTGTAACAAAGATGTGATATATATATATATATATATATATATATATATATATACTCAATGGAATAATATTCAGCCATCAAAAAGATAAAATATTGCTATTTGCAATGACATGGATGGAGGTAGAGTATATTACGCTAAGCAAAATTCATTAGTCAAAGGAAGACAAATACCATATGATTTCACTCGTATTTGGAATTAAGAAACAAATGTACAAAGGGAAAGGAAATGAGAGAGAAAATCCATGAATCAGGCTTTAACTACAGAGAACAAACTGATAGTTACTAAATTGGAAGTTTGTGGTGGGATGGTTGAAATAGATGATGGGGATTAAGGTGTGCATTTGTCATGATGAGCACTGGATGATTAAAATACAAAGTCAAGGGGCACCTGGATAGCTCAGTTGGTTAAGCATCTGCCTTCTACTCAGGTCATGATCCTAGGGTCCTGGGATTGAGTACTAAATTGGGCTCCTTGCCCAAGGGACAGTCTGCTTCTCGTTCTCCCCCCATGTGCTCACTCACTCACTCTCTCTCAAATAAATATAAATAAATAAGTAAATCTTTAATAAATAAAATATAAAGTAAAAATAAAAAGAGATTTCCATGGAGACATTTCTGTCTGCAATGGCAAGCACTGTACGTACCAGGGATACAGTTTCATTGTCATAAGAGACATGATAAACTCTAAGGTTTTCAAGGGAAACTGTTGCACAATCAAGTCCACAAAGGCTATGCAAGTGCCTTATATGAATAGAGACAAATAAATTGGAAAACAAATACTCCATTGGCTCTCACCATGTTCTTCTTTTAAAATTCATCTTTTTTTAGTGTTCCAAGATTCATTGTTTATGCACCACAACCAGTGCTCAATGCTCACCATGTTCTTTTTCTTGATCTTTCTCAATAATTAGGCTATGGTGGTAATCAAAATACATGTAATAATAGAGGTATTAGGTAATATTTGCTAAGCTCTTATTATTTGTTAAACATAATGTTTTATCCATTTAAAATCCTTTACCATAGATTCCATTTCTATCATTCTCCCATTTTATAAATATGCTATTTTCTGAGAAGTTAAATATAATGTTGAGGCTATTTTTTTTCAAGTAGCACAACCAGAAACTGAACCCAGATAAGTCTTATATCAAAACCTATACAGCTACAATTTTCTGTGTAGGACTGCTTCTTGTAATGTTGCAGCAAACAAGACAAATAATCTATCCTACACATTTTCATTCAAGTGCTAGGCACTAGCTGTGATGTTTCTGAGGACTGGCATTTTTAGGAATTCTGAGTAGACAAGATCTTCCAAAGCTGAATATTTTATCCAATGAAAACACTCTACAGAAGAGGTAGTGGATGATCACTTAGCCTCTGTTTGACACATCTAAGTAATAAGGAGCTTACTACTTATGATCTCCTTACTAACCAAGAAATGAAATGAGTTTTCCTATGGCAGTCCTGAAGGTATTTTCAGGAAGTTATCACACTCTTTCCAGGTCTTCTGTCCTTCATTCCAAACATTACCAATTTCTTCTACCGCTTCTGTGTTCAAATATTTGTTACTACAATTATTTATCATGCATGCATTCAAAAATCTATAGAACACCTATCATGTGCCAGGCAGTGTAGAGATACAGTAGTATGCAAAGTGGATTAGTTTTCCCCCCCATAAAACTAACTATAATGGTCATGAAGGTGAGTAAATAAGTATCAATTTATCATTTCGATCTTTTTTTTCTCTAAATAAGTCACAAAAATGTGATGACTAGGGGTAAAGTTTAATCCAAATGACCATTTCTGAAACCAACAGAGGAGAGAATCAGAAATAACACAACCATCTCAGTGATTGTATAATTCCTACTCCACACATGTTATATCTTTTCAGGGTTAAAGATTTTGATCATTCTTAAGGGAATTGTAACATTTAGCTATAATTTAATCACTCAGGATAATTGCAACATTTAGCTATTATTGCATAACATCATTGCAGAACTTGTTGGTTTAAAACAGCAACTTATTATTTTTCACTAGTCTACAGATTGGCTAAGCAATTCTGCTGATCAGGTACAGGTTTTGATCTTGTGTCATCAGTCATCTCACTGTTCCCTTTGGGCTTTATCTAGGACAAATAGCACTGCTTCACACAGTCTCTCAATTTCTATCAGACTAAATTCAGCATGTTCTCATTGAGAGACAGAATTTCAAGAAATAAACATAAATTAGCAAAGTGCTTAGGCTCTCGAATGGCACTGTTGCATTTGTTTTATTCTGTTAAGCAAAGCAAGTGGAAAGTCCAGCCCAGATTTTTAATCAAGAAGTACATTCCAGGGGTGCCTGGGTGTCTCAGTGGGTTAAGCCTCCACCTTCGGCTCAGGTCATGGTCCCAGGGTCCTGGGATCAAGTCCCACATCGGACTCTCTGCTCAGCAGGGAGCCTGCTTCCCCCTCTCTCTCTGCCTGCTGTTCTGCCTACCTGTGATCTCTCACTCTCTGTCAAATAAATAACTAAAATCTAAAAAAAGAAAAGAAAAGAAGTATATTCCATTAATTCAGGAAAAAACCCACCTCGTTTAGAAAGCAATTTATATAATTATAACCTTATATTCTTCATCATTCATGATCTGGAGGCCGAGCTATTCTATGTTATAACTTTGAACCAATGCAGCCCAAATACGAAATAGTTTGATTAGAATGCTATAGCTGCCTCCGGAGGGAACAGCTGAGCAGTAGAAGATCACCTCCTTTCCATTAGGGAAGCCTACTGGTACATAACACTTCTTTTTCTTACAGTCTAAAAGAAATACATGGACAAAGAAGACAGTGAAATACCTGGATGACAAGATTTAAGGAGCACTAGGAAACTCACCTACCTCCAAAAGTCTAGTGTGTAGTGCATCAGGGCTATTCCAGAACAGCACTCATACCCTGCCTGATCTTATAGTGCTAGAAGTTTTGCTGTTCAAGATTCATTTCTAGGCCACTTCACTCTGAAGTAGTTGTGTTGATTGTTTACCAGGTGACACAAAGGACCTGGAGAAGAATATTTGGAACCTAGGTGAAAAGACAAATTTGACAACTTTGCATAATTACTTAGATGCAGTGTCTCTCAATCACAGTTGCATATAAAATTTACCCAAGGAAACTAAAATAAAATATTAGTGCTTAGACACCACTTCCCTAAGATTCTGATTTAATTAGACTGGATTGGGCCCAGATGAATATACTTTTTAAAAACACACCAAGTGTTTTGAATATTCAACTAGAACTGAAAACTACTGGAAAGCCCTACTGACTTAGAACTAGTTCATTTAACTATCAATTATATTGAGATCTTGTGTTGTTTTCTATCAGTTCTTAAGCCCAAATTGGCCAGACATGGAGTTATAACAAGTTCTTCTCTTACTCAGATATACTAAGTGCTTATCTCACTGGAATAGACATCTAAATTTCCCAGCTTCCCTGGTGGCTCAGTTGATTAAGAATGTAACTTCAGCTCAGGTCATGATCCCAGGGTCCTGGGTTCAAGTCTGGCATTGGGATCCTTGTTCAGCATGGAGCCTGTTTCTCCCTCTGTCTGCTGTTCTCCCTGCTTGTGCTCTCCTTTGTGTGTGCTCTCTCTCTTTTTCTGATAAATAAATTAATAAATAAATAAAATCTAAAAAAAAAAAAAACAAGTCCACTTTCTATTTGACAAGCTCTCACATTTTCTTCCATGTAACTCCTCAGATTTAGAGTCTATGAAGCAAGTTCCAATACAATAGCTAATTTAATCTTCAAAGATCTGTATGAGATGGGCATCATTATCCTTATGTTATTTCCATGAATAAACTGGGATTAAGAAAGGTATAGAGACTTGCCTAGTCACAAAACTAGTAAATGAGAGATTTGTGATTCAAACCCAAGATAAAAGGTCATCAGATGTGCCTAATAAAAGGCATAATTTCCTTCCTTTAACCCAAGACAGCCATAGAAAATTTTATATAAATATCAATTAAGGAGGTGTCAGTGTAGAGGGCTTTAGAATACACCATCAGAGCTCTCTATTACCAAATATTTCCCTTATTGATCTGTTCTGAAACTTGAAACTCTGTCCAGTAGAGATTAAAAGAACTTTAGGACCATATAACTTAGGGAAGTACAATTTTGTTGTTTGTTTTAGTATTCAGTGTTTTATCCCACTGAATAGTGAGAAACGTGACATGCATTTTATTACTGATAATAAACATTCATTGTTATTTCAAATAAATTGAATGAATAGTTAACATACAAAAATATAACTGTTTTTTATGCATTATAGCAGATGCAAAGCTTTCCTTATAGAAATATCACTCTTATTTGTATTTGTACATCTTTTCTGAGTCACAAATCAGCATTTGAGTGACACACAAATATATGAGTGCTCCAATACATTATGTGCTATGAATTTGGTGACAAAAATACACCTAAAAGATCCTCAAGTCTAGTGATTCTTAAGTAGAAGGGTGCGTGTAATGAGACACAATTCCCAGGGGTGGGGTTTATTAAGATTACCTGTATGATTTTTACAAACTACCATCCCTCACGTTGTTATATACTTCTTCCCTCATTGAGATGTGACAATAACCAATCTGGCTTAATTTATACATGAGTTGGAGCCTTACCCAAATCTGCAAAGCAATTTAGTGGCAAAGATAGAACACAACTCAGATCCCCCTCCCCAGCATTATTTTTGCAACGTTAAATATTAAAACACAAATTACCTTAGAGGATAACATGATACTTCATGCATCAGAGTTAAAATAAACTTAAATGAATTACTTTAGACACAAAGAGAAGACACTAAAAGAACTTTACTTTATGTTTAGGAAGAGTTGTAATAACAGATGGATGGGAGAAAAGAGTAAAAAAAAAATCCAAGAATCTTGGAACACTGAAAAAATAAAATAAAATTAAAAAACTAAAAACTAAAAAAAATAAAATAAAGGGGGAGATCAAGAAGACAAGCTTCACACTCTGCTCCATCTTGCCTAGATTATTCTCTGCATTCAGGTATAATTTTGGTTTGTCACTTAACATTATCTGGAGGTCCCCCAACTCCATTCTCAGGTACTCTTAAAATAACTGAGGAAGAATATATGTATAAATTTTAAATCTCTCTTTACAGTGGAATACAGATATTTATAGGGATCTGTAATACAAGGGCTTTGAAATGTTAAAAAGGAAGTAATTCACATGGTGCTCGAGTGTATTTTTTTAAAATTTATTTATTTATTTATTTTTTTATTTATTACTTTTCAGTGTACTAGAATTCATTGTTTATGCACCACACCCAGTGCTCCATGCAATATGCGACCTCCACAATACCCACTGCCAGGCTGGCCCAACTTCCCACCCCCTGCACCTTCAAAACCCTCAGACTGTTTTTCAGAGTCCATAGTCTCTCATGGTTCATCTCCCCCTCCAATTTCCCTCAACTCCCTTCTCCTCTCCATCTCCCCTTGTCCTCCGTGTTATTTCTTATGCTCCACAAATAAGTGAAACCATATGATAATTGACTCTCTCTGCTTGACTTATTTTACTCTGCATAATCTCTTCCAGTCCCATCCATGTTGATACAAAAGTTGGGTATTCATCTTTTCTGATGGAGGCATAATACTCCATAGTGTATATGGACCACATCTTCCTTATCCATTTGTCCATTGAAGGGCATCTTGGTTCTTTCCACAGTTCCACAGTTTCCACAGTTCCATTGCTGCTATAAACATTGGGGTCCAGATGGCCCTTCTTTTAACTACATCTGTATCTTTGGGGTAAATACCCAGTAGTGCAATTGCAGGGTCTTAGGGAAGCTCTATTTTTAATTCCTTAAGGGATCTCCATACTGTTATCCAAACTGGCTGCACCAGCTGGCATTCCCACCAACAGTGTAAGAGGGTTCCACTTTCTTCACATCCTCTCCAACACACGATGTTTCCTGTCTTGTTAATTTTGGCCATTCTAACTGGTGTAAGGTGGTATCTCAATGTGGTTTTAATTTGAATCTCCCAGATAGCTAGTGATGATGAACATTTAATTCATGTGTCTGATAGCCATTTGTATGTCTTCATTGGAGAAGTGTCTGTTCATGTTTTCTGTCCATTTTTTGACATGATTATCTGTTTTGTCTGTGTTGAGTTTGAGAAGTTCTTTATAGATCCTGGAGGATCTGTACTGTCATTTGCAAATATCTTCTCCCATTCCATGGGTTGCCTCTTTGTTTTGTTGACTGTTTCCTTTGCTGTGCAGAAGTGTTTGATCTTGATGAAGTCCAAAAAATTTCATTTTTGCTTCTGTTTCCTTTGCCATCAGAGATGTATCTTGAAAGAAGTTGCTGTGGCGAATATCAAAGAGGTTACTGCCTATATTCTTCTCTAGGATTCTGATGAATTCCTGTCTCACATTGAGGTCTTTTACCCAGTTCAAGTTTATCTTTTTGTACAGTGTAAGAGAATGGTTGAGTTTCATTCTTCTACACATAGCTGTCCAATTTTCCCAGCACCATTTATCGAGGAGACTGCCCTTTTCCCATTGTATATTTTTTCCTGCTTTGTTGAAGATTATTTGACCATAGAGTGGAGGGTCCATATCTGGGCCCTCTACTCTGTTCCTCTGGTATATGTGTCTGTTTTTATGCTAGTACTATGCTGTCTTGGTGATCACAGCTTTGTATTAAAGCTTGGAATCAGGCAACGTGATGCCGCCAATTTTGTTTTTCTTTCTCAACATTTCCTTTGCAATTCGGGGTCTCTTCTGATAACATACAAATTTTAGGATTATTTGCTCCAGCTCTTTGAAAAATAGAGTGGAATTTTTATCAGAATGGCATTGAAAGTATAGATTGCTCTAGGCAGTATAGACATTGTAACAATGTTTGTTCTTCTGATCCAAGAGCGTGGAATGGTCTTCCATCTTTTTGTGTCTTCTTTGATTTCTTTCATGAGTGTTCTGTAGTTCCTTGAGTACAGATCCTTTACCTCTTTGGTTAGGTTTATTCTCAGGTATCTTATGGTTCTTGGTGCTATAGTAAATGGAATTGATTCTCTAATTTCCCTTTCTGTGTTTTCATTGTTAGTGTGTAAGAAAGCAACTGATTTCTGTACATTGACTTTGTATCCTGCCACATTACTGAATTGCTGTATGAGTTCTAATAGGTTGGGGTTGGAGTCTTTTGGGTTTTCCATATAAAGTATCATGTCATCTGTGAAGAGAGAGAGTTTGACTTCTTTATTGCCAATTTGGATACCCTTCATTTCTCTTAGTTTTCTGATTGTTGTTGCTAGGACTTCTAATACTATGTTGAACAGGAGTGGTGAGTGGCATCACCACCAAGGAGTGGCATCCTTGGCATTTTCCTGATCTCAACGGGAAGGCTGTCAGCTTTTTCCCATTGAGGATGATATTTGCTGTGGGTTTTTCATAGATAGATGTTATGAAGTTGATAAAATTGATAATAATTTCTGTTGATAATAATCTCTAATGATTGTTTATAATCCCTTGGTGTTAGTTGTGATCGCTCCCTTTTCATTCATAATTTTAGTAATTTGGGCCTTCTCTCTTTTCTTTTGGACTAGTTTGGCCGATGATTCATCGATCTTATTGAGTCTTTCAAAAAACCAACTTCTAGTTTCATTGATGCATTCTAATGTATCTCTAGTTTCTATATCATTGATCTCTGCTCTAATCTTGATTATTTCCCTTTTTGTGTGTGGGGGTGGCTTAATTTGTTGTTGATTCTCCAGTTCCTTAAGGGGTAGAGACAGCTGGTGTATTCTGGATTTTTCAGTTTTTTGAGGAAGACTCGGATGGCTGCGTATTTCCCCCTTAGGACTGCCTTTGCTGTATCCCATTGGTCTTGGACCAAAGTGTCTTCATTCTCATTGGTTTCCATGAATTGTTTCAGTTCTTCTTTGATCTCCTGGTTGATCCAAGCATTCTTAAGCAAGGTGGTCTTTAGCTTCCAGGTGTTTGAGTTCCTTCTGAACTTTTCCTTGTGGTTGAGCTCCAGTTTCAAAACATTGTGATCTGAGAATATGCAAGGAATAATCTCAATCTTTTTGTATCAGCTGAGCCATGATTTGTGACCCAGTATGTGGTCTATTCTGGAGAAGTTTTCATGTGCACTTGAGAAGAATGATTTTTCTGTTATTTTAGGGTGGAATGTTCTATATATATCTATGAGGTCCATTTGGTCCAATGTTTCATTCAGTGCTCTTCTTTTTTTATTGATTTTCTGCTTAGATGATCTGTCTATTACTGAGAGTGGTGTGTTAAGATCTGCTACTATTAATGTATTCATATCAATATGACTCTTTATCTTGATTAACAGTTTTCTTACGTAATTGGCTGCTCTCATATTGGGGGCATTAATATTTACAATTGTTAGATCTTCTTGGTGGATAGTCCCTTTAAGAATTATGTAGTGTCCTTCTGTATCTCTGACTACAGTCTTTATTTTAAAATCTAATTTATTATATATGAATCGCTACCCCAGCCTTCTTTTGAGGCCCATTGTCATGAAAGATGCTTCTGCATCCTTTCACTTTCAGTCTGGGTGTATCCTTTGGTTCAAAATAGGTCTCCTCTAGACAACAAATGGATGGGTCCTGTCGTTTTATCCAATCTGCTACCCTGTGTCTTTTTATGGGCACATTTAGGCCATTCACATTGAGAGTGATTATTGAGAGATACTTTTTATTAACATCGTGTTACCTGTGAAGTCTTTGTTTCTATGGAAACATTCTCCATATATCTCTGTTGAATGATATTCTTAGGATTTTTCCTCTTTTATAGAACCCCCTTATTATTTCCTGCAGTGCTGGCTTGGTGGTTGCATACTCTTTTAAACCTTGCTGGTCTTGGAAGCTCTTTATCTCTCCATCCATTTTGAATGTCAGTTCTGCTGGATAAAGTATTCTTGGCTTCATGTTCTTCTCATTTAGTGTCCTGAATACATCTTGCCAGCCCTTTCTGACTTGTCAGGTTTCTGTGGACAAGTCTGATGTTATTCTGATGGGCTTTCCTCTATATGTAAGGAATTTCTTTCCCCTAGCTGCTTTCAAAAGCTCCTGTCTACAATTATGATTCATCATTTTCACTATCAGGTGTCTTGAGGTCTTTCTCGATTCTATAATCTTGGGAGGAGACCATTCTCCCTCTTGTACATGAAAGCTGGTTCCATTCCCCAGATTGGGAAAATTTTCATGGAGAATTTGTTCAACTATGTCTTCTCATCTTCTTTCTTTCTCCTCCCCTTCAGGGATTCCAATAATTCTGACGATGGAACGTTTCATGGCATCATTTATTTCCCTGATTCTGTTTTCATGGCTTCTAAGCTGTTTGTTCCAGGCTTCCTACTGATCCTTTCTCTCTATCTGTTTGTCCTCCAGATCACTAATTCTATCTTCTGTCTCAGTTACCCTAGCTTTTAGAGAATTTAGATTAGATTGGAACACATTGAGAACATTGTGAGCATCATCCCTGGTGGCTTTCACTTCTGCCCTAATCAATACCATTTTGTCATCCATGGCTTTCTCCAACCTAGGTATTAATTATTAATGCATAATTGTTAGCCTGAATTCCCTTTCTGACATACTGTCTATGTCCATATCCAATAGCTTTGGTGCAGAAAGCCCAGTCTCTGAATTTTTCTTCTGTTGGGCATTCCTCCTCCTAGTCATTTTGGTGAGAGATCCTGAATGAATGTATAGCTGAATATATCGACCCTGGTACAGGGAAGGTGTACCTGGAATGCTTCTGAGCAATCAAGAGTCCCCACCCAAAAGAAAGAAAAAAGAAAAAAAAAGAGAGAGAGAGAAAAGAGAGAGAGAGACAGGAAAAAAAAAAGAAAGATAAAATTTAAGAGAAGGTCCAACCCAAATGGACCCCATGGTATGATTTATGACATATACAAACAAAAGCAGACAAACAAAAAGACCAACAAAAGTAGATGACAAGAGAAAAAAAAATAAATAAAAACAAAGAAAAGGAACCGCATCAAAACGAACCCCAAGTATAAGAATTATATACTACCAGGACAAAAACAAATACAGAGAAACACTGGTAGTAGAAAAAGATGAGAGAGCGGTTATAAATTCTCAGTGTGGGCAAGGAAAATTATTCTGATTCTTCCTGGATGTATCTTGATACCTTTGTTTAAGGAGTCAACTTTCCTGAGATAAAGGGGGATTAAAAACTCATTTACTTATAGGGGTAACATTGATTGGGGAAAGGGGATTACCTTGAAGCTTATGAATATAAAAAAAAGAATAAACTAAAACAAAATAAATTTGAATTAAAACACTTAAAAAATAGAAAAACAAAAGAAAACACAGGTATATGTATCAAAAAGTTCAGGTTAAAAGGTTATTATGAAATTTGATGTACTGGACATCTCACTGTGATGGTAAATAGGTTAAAAAATTGTGTATGTAAAAAAATGAAAAGAACCAGAATAGTGGGAATGGATTAAAAATAAAAGTTATATCTATGAAATAGTGTTGGTTGTCCTCTTGTCTTTTTGTTGTTGTTGTTGTTGTCTTTCTAGGGGAAGGGCCTGCCCCATGGGTTTTCAGGGAGTCTTGCTGGAGTTACGTCCTCCTGCCCCATCAAGGGAGTGGGCTCTGAGGAAACCGGTTTTTCAGGCTTTTGTTCTCTGGAGGTTTTTTGTTTCTTTATTCATTTGTTTTCTCTTCCTTTGGTGGCTTTTGATGGTTTTTAGAGGTTTAGAGGAAAGCAAACTGTGTCCAGACCTCCCTTTCAGAGAGAAGCCTCAGTCTGTTCCCCTCTGGGTGCTCCAGAGCACATAAATTCCCCCTCAGCCAATGGCAGAGCATGTTCCCAGTCACGGTCTCTGGGATCAGAGAAACTCCCTCTTATATCCAAAACCATGATAGCTGTGGCTGTCTGGGCAGCTCCAGACCATGAGAGAGGTCCCAAGCAGCGATAGTGCAGTGAGATTTTCACACTGGTCCGGGCTGGGAGTGCTCAGACTCTGGGGTCTGAGAGAGCACTGGCTGGTGCTGGCATGCACCTCTCTCTGGGGAGGGTATGGGGCGTGACTCAGACTCTGGCAGCGCAGTGCGTGGAGAGTGCAAAAGGCTGTGGTTCTGCTGGCTGGTGAGGCTCCCTGCTCCTCAGGGGAGCTGCCACCCAGACGCTCTCAGGCACACTGATGGCTCAGGGACCAAGATCTGGCTTCTTTCCTGCACTCTCTCTGGCTCAGTGCCAGGGGTGGCTGTCCTGGGTCGCTGGACTTAAGTCCCTGTCCCTAACTGCCTGATTCGCACAACTTCCCCTCCCCCACAATCCTTTTAACCAGACTCCAAGTTAATGCTAGTCCCCAATCACAGGGCACTCTAGTATTGGGGTATTTTTTCCAATGGGACGCTTCTGGTGGCTCCCACCCCCTTTTGTTTATCTTCCGATATCAGTCCGATGTTCCCACTCCGCTTTACCTGCCCACTGGCATCTTCTGCCCCTGTAGAGATCCAGAAATGTATAATTCTAATCTCAGGCTGATTTCATGGGTGATCAGAGTTCTTTGGTAGGTAATCAGCTCACTTTAGGGTACAGGTGAAATGGCGCCTCCTCCTACTTCCCTGCCATCTTGTTTTCCTTTGAGTGTATATTTTTAAAAGGATCTGAGTTAATCTCTGTTTTAGGCCTAGGAAATGGTGGCAGCTTTAATACTAAGTACTTTTGTTTTTAATGAGTAAAAAAGTTGAATGAATAAATAGTTTCATAAAAATGCATGTAAATGGTAGTGCTTAACCTATTGCTACCTTGAGCTACAGAACTTTTTGCACCTTCCTTTGTAAATGTCTTTATAGCTATAACTTAATTATATTTAAATGCATTGATTGCTCTCCCCATCTAAGAATAAAACTTGGTAAGCCCTTTTGAGATGCATATGCCTGGAGTGCAACATGGTGAGTTGTCTGCCTTGTACATGGGGGAAGTTATCAAAACCTATAGATAATTGATATGGAGATACTTCTGAAAACTGCTTCTGTGTGTTCAGTCTGCTAAATTGCCCAAAGAGTTCTCTTCCATGTAGTCAGTACTTAGCAGGTGAAGTGTCTTACAGAAAGGTAAATACATAATCACTTTTTAAAAATTTATTTCATTTGTTCAGTATTCTAAGATTCATTGTTTATGCACCATACCCAGGACTCTGTACAATACGTGCCCTTTCCAAAGTAGTAAGCTAAGTACATCATGCTTATTGTATCCAGAGTAGGTTTACAAATTACTTCCTAGATTTGTGGATGTTTCTTATAATGGTAACCTGAGGTTCTGAATTTCTAATGTACAAAATGGTGAGAGAGTGGTCAATTCAAAGAATATTTGCTTTCCTCAGATAGTTTTTAATATCCTGTACTTTGGAGTTTTCCATTTATCTCCCTCTATTACTTTCATGCCTACCATGTATCTTATCCTTACCTTACATCTAGCACATCAGTGAGTATTTCATAGATACTTAACAAACATTCACTAAGAACAAGAAAGAAGGAAAAATGAAGGAAGGAAAAAAAGGGAGGGAGGAGGGTAAATGAAAGAAAGTAATACAACGAGTGAGAAAAAAAGGCAAAAATCTTTTCCCTATTATATACTTAAAAATCATTATCTGCTGTTTATATATAATCACTATGCAGCAATTTGAGGAAAGTTTTAATATACTGAATTAACATTTACAAAGGAAGAACGGGACCCCTGGGTGGCTCAGTTGGTTAAGTGTCTGCTTTCTGCTCAGATCATGATCTCAGGGTCTTGGGACTGAGCCCCATGTCAGACTCTCTGCTCAGCAGAGTCAGCTCCTTCTCACTCTGTGTGCTCACTTGCTCTGTCTATTTCTATCAAATAAATAAATGCAGACTTAAAAAATAAAAAGGAAGACCGGGGCACCTGGGTGGGTCAGTCTGCTAAGGCTTTGCTCTTGATATCAGCTCAGGTCAGGATCTCAGGGTCATAAGATAAAAGCCTACTGTCAGGCTCCATACTGGCATGGAGCTTGCTTGAGATTCTCTCTCTCCCTTTGCCCCTTCCCCCACTCTCTCACACACACTCTCTTTTTCAAAAATAAATAAATAAATAAATAAATAAATAATAAAATAAAAAGGAAGACCAAAAAAAAAGTTATAATGACTACTACCACTTTTTTTCAAAGAATTTATTTATTTGAGGGAGATACCAGAGAGGGAGAAGAAGACTCTCCACTGAGTGGGGAGCCTGACATGGGGCTCAATCCCAGGATGGCAAGATCATGACCTGAGCTGAAGGCAGACACTTAACTGACTGAGCCACCCAGATGTCCCCTGACTACTAAAACTTTTATTATTTTACAATATGCTGATAGATAATAAAGTTTGCTTACAACATTCTTTAGTAAATTTGTGTTCTTTGTAAAGAGCGATTATGCAATTTAAAATATATATATTAACAACAGTTTTTCATTATTCCATTTAAATTTTCACTTAAAATAATTTCAAAATTAGAATAATGCTGCAAAATAATGCAAAGACATCCATATACCTCTCCTCTAGATTTCCCAAATGCTATTAATATTGTATTATTTGATTTCTCCTTCTCTCTCTCTCTGTATTTTCTATGAATGTGTCTGTATATACATATATATGTGTGCATATGTATGCAATGACATATTGAATAAAAGTGATAAGAGTGGGCACTGTTGTCTTGTTCATGATTTTAAAGTAAAATATATATACATAGTTTAATGTTTTCTGGACTGTTTGAAAATAATATAGATATGATACTCCTTTAACTATTTCACAGAACCAACATCATATTTAAACATAAAACAAACAAAACAAAAACAAAACACTAAAAGATATTTTTCTAAAATTATGAACAAGAACATGGTAGTGGAAGTCCTAGCTAAAGCAATGAAGCTAGATAAAAATACCATGTAAATGGGAAATAAAGAAGCAAAATTGTCTCTATTTGCAGATGAAATGATATTATCTATAGAAAATCCTAAAAACTTGACACACACACACAAACATGTACACACGCATACACACACACACACACTATTAGAATCAATAAATCAAGTTATATTTCTATACCCTAATAATAAACTATGTGAAAAAGAAATGAAGAATTCTATTTATAATAGCATGAAAAACAGTAAAATGTTTAGGAATAAATTTAACTAAGGATATTGTGCACTAAAAAAACTGAAACATTGAAAAAAGATTGTTTGAAGACAAAATTAAAGGAAAAGATATCCCATATTTATAGATTAATGAAGAATTAATATTGTTAAAACGTTCATAATGTCCAAAGCTATCTATAGAGTCAATGCAATCCCTATCAAAATCCAAACAAAGTTTTTTCACAGAAATACAAAAGGCAATCGTAAAATTTGTATCAATTTTAGGCCAATACCCAAATCAATAGTGAGAAAGAAGAAAAAACTGGAGGCATCACACTTTCTGATTCCAAAGTGTAATACAAATTTATAATAATCAAAATAGCATGGTGCTGGCATGAAAACAGACAAATAGACTAGTGGAATAAAATCACAAGCCCATAAAAAATACATTTATATTTATATTATACACACACACACACAGAATCAACCGATCTTTGACAAGATATATTTAATGGGGGAATGGATAGTCTGTTTAACACATGTTGTTTAGAAAACTGGATATTCACATGTAAATGAATGAAATATATCTTATGCCACTCAAAAAAAATGGATTCAAAATGAATTAAAGAATTAAAAGAAAGATCTGAAACTATAAAATCCCTGGAAGAAAACATAGGAGAAAATATCTTTAACATCAATCTTGGTATATTGTTGAATTATATACATTCTCTATATTTTGTATACTAACTCTTTCTCAGATGTGTCATTTGCAAATATCTTATCCCATTGAGTAGGTTGTCTTTTACTTTTATTAGTTGTTACCTTTACTCTGCAGAAGCTTTCTATTTTGGTGTTCATATGTGGCCTTCATTATGTTGAGGTGTAGTTTGTCTAAACCTACTTTGTTGAGAGGTTTTTTTTTTTTTATCATGAATGGATGTTGTACTTTGTCAAATCCATTTTCTTCATCTATTGAAACGATTATATGGTTTTTATTTTTTCTCTTCCTGATGTCATGTGTCAAGTTTATTTGTAAATATTGAACCAAACTTGCATCCCAGGAATAAATCCCACATGACCTTTGTGAAAAGAAAAATAATGTATTGTTGGATTTGGTTTGCTAATATTTTTTGAGGGTTTTTCCACCTGTGTTTGTCAAAAATATTGACCCGTCATTCTCGCTCTCTCTCTTTTCCTTTGGTAGTATCCTTTTCTACTTTTGGTATCAAGGTAATGATGGCGTCATAGAATAAATTTGAAAGATTTCCATCCTCTTCTATTTTTTGGAATAAATTGAGAAGAATAGGAATTAACTTTTCTTTCAATGTTTGGTATAATTCACCTGTGAAGCTGTCTGTTCCTGGACTTCTGTTTTTTGGGGGAGAGTTTGTAAATTATTGATTCAATTTCATTGCAGTTAATCAGTCTGTTCAAATTTTCTATTCCTTCCTTATTCAGTTATAGGAGATTATATGTTTCTAGGAATGTAATCAATTGTTTTGAGCATTTCAATTTACAGTCATATAATATTTCATAATATTTTCTTATAATCGTTTATATTTCTGTTGTGTCCATTATTTCTCTTCTTTAATTTGTGATTTTGTTTATTTGAGTTCTCTCTCTCTCTCTCTCCTTCTCTCTCTTTTTCCCACTCCCTCTCTTTTTTGGTGAATCTGCCTAGAGATTTATCAGTTTTGTTGCTCTTTTAAAGAACCAACTCCTGGTCTAGCTGATCTGTTCTATTGTTGGTTTTCTTGTTTGTTTTGTTTTGTTTTTGTTTCTATATCATTTACTTTTGCTCTAATCATTATTATATCCTTCCTTCTGTTGGTTTTGGGTTTTGTTTGTGGTTCTTTTTCTAGCTCCTCTAGGTGTAAGTTTAGGTTTTCTTGTTTTTGTTTTTGTTTTTTTTTTTTTAACTTGCAACTTTTATTAATTCATGAGGTGTGCATGTATTGCTATAAACTTTCTTTTTAGAACTACTTTTGCTGCATCCCAAAGATTTTGGGACATTGTGTTTTCATTTGTCCCCATGTATTTTCTGATTTCCTTTTTGATTTCTTGGTTGATTTCCTTTTTGATTTCTTGGTTGATCCATCCATTATTTAGTAGCATATCACTTAATCCATGTGCATTTGTGTTCTTTCCAGATTTTTCTTGTGATTGATTTCTTTTTTTTTTAAAGATTTTATTTATTTATTTGACATAGAGATCACAAATAGGCAGAGAGGCAGGCAGAGAGATGAGGAAGCAGGCTCCCTGACAAGCAGAGAGCCCGATGCGGGGCTCGATCCCAGGACCCTGAGATCATGACCTGAGCCGAAGGCAGAGGCTTTAACCCCCTGAGCCACCCAGGCGCCCCTCTTGTGATTGATTTCTAGCTTTTATAATATTGTGGTCAGAAAATATGCATGGTATGACTTAAATCTTTTTGAATTTGATGGGACTTGTTTTTTTGGCCTAGCATTTAACTTATTCTGGAAAATGTTTCAGGTGCACTTATAAAGAATGTGTGTTCCACTGTTTTAGGATGGAATATTCTGAATATATATGTTACATCCATCTGGCCTAATGTGTCATTCAAAGCCACTATTTTCTTCTGTATTTTCCTATTTCTATGACCTATCCATTGATGTAAGTGGGGTGTTAAAGTTCACTCCTATTGTGGTATTACTATTGGTTACTTCTTTAATGTGTGTTATTAGCCACTTTATGTATTTGTGTGTTCCCATACTGGATGCATAAATATTTACAATTGTTGTATCTTCTTATTGGATTGTTCCCTTTATGATTATGTAGTGCCCTTTGTCTTTCATTACTATGTTTGTTTTAAGGTCTGTTTTTTTTTATATATATTGCTACCTTGGTTTTCTTTTCACTTCCATATGCATGATAAAATTATTTTTGATACTTTTACTTTCAATCTGCATGTGTCCTATGTCTTAAGTGAGTCTCTTGTAGGCAGCATGTAGTTGGGTTTTCATTTTTCATCTATCCCTTTACCCTACGTCTTTTTATTGAAGTATTTAGGCCATTTATATTCAAAATAATTATTGGTAGGCATGTAATTATTGTCATTTTGTTACTTATTTTATGGTTGTTTTTGTAATTCTTTGCTCATTTCTTCTCTTGCTCTCTTCTCTCATGGTTTGCTCTCATTTTTTTAGTGATATACTTGGATTCCTTTCTCTCTCTCTTTTTTTTTGCATACCTATTACTGGTTTTTGATTTGTTGTTACCATTAGGTTTGTATATAACATGTTATGCATATAGTAGTCTATATTTAGTTGATGTTCACTTCACTTTGAACCCATTCTAAAAGCATTAAATTTTTATTCCCCCCTCCCACATTTTGGGTATATGGTGTCATAATTTACATCCTTTTGTTAATCCCTTAACTAATCTTTGTAGACATATGTGATTTTACTTCTTTTGTGCTTCCTACTTTTTGAATCCTACTTATAGTTTTTCCTTTCCACTCAAAAAGTCCACTTTAACATTTTTTGTTAATCTGGTTTAGTGCTCATGAATTACTTTAATTTTTGTTTGTATGGGGAACTACCTCTCCTATTCCAAATGACACCCTTTCTGGATTGAGTATTCTTGGTTGAGGGTTTTTGTTTGTTTCTTTCTTGTCAGCTCTTTGAATATATCATGCCATTTTCTTCTGGCCTAAAAAGCTTCTGCTGAAAAGTCACAAGCTGATAACTTTGTGAGTTTCTCTTGTATGCAACTGTTTTCTCTTGCTGCTTTAACACACACACACACACACACACACACCCACACACACACTTTATTACTACTTTTTGCCATTTAAATTACTATGTCTCATGGTGTGGATTTTGTTGAGGGCTTGAGTTGATTTTGTTGAGGGCTTTCTGTGCCTTTTGGATCTGGATTTCTGTTTCCTACCCCAGATTTGGAAACTTTTCGGATATCTTTCTTGAAACAATGTTATGCACTCATGTGTCTTATGTCTCCTTCTGGGATCCCTATAATGTGAATATTATTGCATTTGATGGTGTTGTTAAGTTCTCTTAATCCATTTTCTTTTTTTTTTTAAGATTTTATTTATTTATTTGACAGAGAGAGATCATAAGTAGACAGAGAGGCAAGCAGAGAGAGAGAGGGAAGCAGGCTCCCTGCTGAGCAGAGAGCCCGATGCAGGACTCGATCCCAGGACCCTTAGATCATGACCTGAGCCGAAGGCAGCGGCTTAACCCACTGAGCCACACAGGCGCCCCCATTTTCATTTTGTTAAAGATTTATTTATTTGAGAGGGAGAGAGAGAGACAGAGCATGAATGAATAAGGGAGTGACAGAGGGAGAGAATCTTCAAGCAAACTCCCCACTGAGCACAGAGCCCTGTGCAAAGTTTGATCTCAGGACCCACGAGATCATGACCTGAGCCAAAACCAAGAGTCAGATGCTTAACTGACTGAGTCACCCAGGCTCCTCTGTTTTCAATTATTATTATTTTTTTTCTTTCTTCAATTCTGCTTGATTATTTTCTATTACTATTTCCTCCAAAATACTGATCTGTTCTTTTGCTTCCTCTAGTCTATTATTCTCTGAAGTGTATTTTTAAATTCTGTTATTGAGTTCTTCATCTATGGGTGGTTTTATTCTTATATTTTCTGTCTCTTTTTTGAGAGTCTCACTGAATTTCTCCATTTCCCCCCCATTGGACTCATGTCCAATGAGTATCTTTATAAACATTACTTTAAATTCTGTATCAGACCTATTACTCAGGTCCATTTAATTTAGCTCTCTTGCTGTGGTTTTGTCCTGTTCTTTCATTTGGGACATATTTCTCTATCTCTTCATTTTTTTTCTATCTCTCTGTGTCTCTTTTAAAGATTTTATTTATTTATTTTACAAAGAGAGAGCACAAGCAGTGGGGGTGGCAGGCAGAGGGAGATGCAGACAGAGGGAGAAGCAGACTCCCCATTGAACAGGGAACCTGATATGGGGCTTGATCCCAGGACTCTAGGATCATGTTCTGAGCTGAAGGCAGATACTTAACTGACTAAGCCACCCAGGTGCCCCCTGTTTGTTTTTTTTTTTTGTTTGTTTGTTTGTTTTCTATTTTAGGAAGTTCAGTTAAGTATTTTAGGAAGTTCAGCTAAGTGTTTTGCCCTTATGATAGTGGCCTTATGAAGAAGAGGTCCTGTAGTGCCCTCCAGTGCAATGTTCGCCAGAAACTGGTACTTCATGGGTATCTCTTATGTGTGTTGTGTGTACCCTACTATTGTGGCTGAGCCACATTTTCCTTCAGTCCAGTGGTCTGCAATCATTCCTTTTGTGAGTTTTGGGCAGAGTTTGTTCCCTCTGTTGTTAGCTGGCCAGTCTGGCCCACCTTGGGCTTGAGTTGAGTCAGATCAGGCTTTTGTCATAGCAGCAATAAAACAGAAGTATAGGGAGTTTTCCCTGTGTAGTCCCCTGAGAAGCTTTTGTTGGTCAGTTGGGCCTGCAGTCAGACCAGCTGTCTACCTTTGTCCACTGCTGGGGCCACAGTCATACTGGTGTGTATGGGTTTCTTTCCCTCTCTTTGAGTCAGGTGTCACTTTGGGGTAGTGCTGAACCCTGTGGTGGCTGTGTGCACACTGCCAGGCTTGTGGCATTGCTTTGGAGGGGCTCCTGCTGAGGACATGTTGGAGGGGATGGGTCTTTAGGTAAATATGAGGGTGAGGAGAATTGTGTTAACAAGGTAATGATAGTTCGCTGAGGGCAGGAGACTTGCAGATACTGTAGAAAATGCTGCCCAAGTCTTTCCAAAGGGCGTGGGCCTACAGAAGAGCTCAAGGCAAGGTGCTTTAACAAGCGAGGTGAAGAATGTTAGTGCTGGTCTGGTTCCTGCAGGTGTCCATATATCTAGGGAAATGGTGCCTGCCTGCTATTTTGTTCTTGTATAAGTCTCCCAAAGATCCCTGACCCTTGAGCACACAGTCTGATATCAGTAAACAAATCTCTTATATATCCCGGGTGTTTTTTGAACTGCTGCTACTATGCTTTATCTCAATGAGGCTATTTGTTCTGCTGTCTTTAACTCAGTTCTTTATTGCCCTCTGGCCTTCCCAGAGCCCTGTCTTCTTTTTCTTTTCTTCTCTTTTTAATTTTTTTATTGACATATAATGTATCATTTGCCCCAGGGATACAGATCTGTGAATCATCAGGCTTACAAATTTCACAGCACTCACCATAGCACATACACTCCCCAATGTCCATAACCCAGCCACCCATCCCTACCCCCAGCAACCCTCGGTTTGTTTCATGGCATTAGAATTTCTTATGGTTTGTCTCCCTCCTGATCTCATCTTGTTTCATTTTTTTTCCTTCCCTACCCCCAGAATCCCCAGCCCTTTGTGCAATGATATGGATGGAACTAGAGGGTATTATGCTGAGTGAAATAAGTCAGAGAAAGACAATTATCATATGATCTCTTTGATATGAGAGCCCTGCCTTCTGATTTTTAACATTCTAAGTGTTAAGTCAACTGATTATAGGAACTCATAAGTTAGACCCCTCTGGTTTTCAAAGCCAAATGTTATGGGGATTCATGTTCACAGTGGGGTTCCCTTATGCCAGGAATTCCTGGTGTGGGGGATGCCTTTCTTCCCTTCTGCAGATGGGCTTGAAGATCAGTTTGGCTCCTTTTACATCTCCACCCTTCCTAGCCTCTTTGATGTGACCTCTTCTCTACATTTAACTCTTGATAGTTTGCACTGCCAGTCCTTGGGTCATTTTCTGAGTTATTTATACCAATGTGTGTGTTATCTAAATGCATCCATGGGATGAGGTGAGTCTAGGATTCTTCTACTTTACCATCTTTCCTGTAAGTTTCCTTAATGTGTTTTTTTTTTAATCAATTGTATTTCTTAACACAGCCTGATTTTCCATGTGTTAAGTTCAGGAAAACCAGATTTCTATCTTTGATGTACTTATTAAGCCCAATAACTGGTCTAATGCAAACAATGAATAATTGACATAATATCACTTGGCTAAATTTTAATGAAATGCTCATTTAAAAACCCTCAGATGTTCTCATTCAAGTTATTATAGGTTTTCTTCTTAATAAATTTGATTTAACTCTATGTTCCCCTGTTTGACAATGAAATATAGATTCATTAAGGCTTAATATAGCAATGTATTTTACAATAGGTTTTAAAGTACTGAGTGATCATTGATGATGATAATGAAGATGATGATGATCATGATGATGATCATGATGATATAGCATCATTTTAAAAACTTATATATCATGTGGAATTTTATTACAAGATACAGTTTCATAGATGTATAAGGAATATAATCAAATAAACTATCTAAAACTCTATTTAATATTGTGTCATTGTATTATCCAACTTCAATAACCATCACACTGTTCTCTATTCTTACAATCTCTTGTTTTTCCAATCTATAATGTTTACATTAATTTCTTTATTCATTTTCTAACTCATTATTACTTATTTTACATTTTGTATGGTACCTTTTAAGTTCAAGGAACCATGCTCAATGTTGTACAGGATATGAAAATGACCAGGGTACATCTCTGACTTTTGAGACATATGATCTAGTAGAGACTTGATGAGAATATAAAGAACTAAATGTGGCTTAAAGGTGTAAAAATTAAATTTCTAATAGCAAGAAAGAAAAATTTTACCTACAATTTTCACAACAAACATTTGATTCCACAACAACCTCACTGAGATACATGGGGAGACATTTGCACGAGAAGGTTTTGAATTACTCCTGGAAGCATGTTATTCTATCAACGGTAATTCTTGGAATGGAAAGTTGACCAAGCAATGGGTTCAGTATAAACCAAGATATGTAGTAGAAAATGTAGGGGTTGGTTTGAGGTATAAAATGTTGTCAAGTTTGACTATAGTAGAGGATTATAAAGGAACAGTAGAAGAATAGACTAAAAAATTGCCTAACGTGTGGCAAATCTAATTCAGAGGAAACATATCTCTCACAGTATTTGTTCTATTTCCTGAAGTAACCACATAAAAAGTCAATGTATTTTACTTAAATCCTGACAAAACCTTGAAATTCTATCTAGGATGTAGTACATTAAGATAATTTGTTGTTCCATATGCATTTCCTTGTTCATTTTCCACCTTGTCATACTATCATTGAAAGCTGAGTATTGAAGTCTTATTTTTTTAAGATTTTATTTTTTTATTTGTCAAAGAGAAAAAAAGAGGAGAGAGCAAAAGCAGAGGAATCAGCAGGCAGAGGAAAAAGCAGGCTCCTTGTTGAGGAGGGAACCTGACATAAGGCTCAGTCCCAGGACCCTGAGATCATGACCTGAGCTGAAGGCAGCCGCTTAACCAACTGAGCCATGCAGGCACCCCACGTTTTTTTTTTTTTTTTTTGTAATGCAAAACCAATGTATTTCCATGCATAACAATGAAGACTGGGATACTAGATTAAAAGGAAAACAATCTTCTGTCAAGTAGAGATCAAGATTCTTAAGTAGCTGCCTTTGGGAACTACTACAATGGAAGACTTGCTGTGTTGCCTACTGATGTTAAGTGTCTTTGCCTGATGCTTCTGCAGGCTGTTCAGATGTGCCTTCCTTCAGAGTCAGCCTTTCTAATTCCTTCTGATAGCTATGCTGGTATTCTAGATACTTTATGTTCCTTTCCTGTTTACCCAAGAACTTTTTTTCAGGAATTCTAAGAGATCAGTTTCACTATTAAATTGTCTATTCTTCCACTTCATTCTGACATGTTTTTTGCTTCAGGTATGCTGGCACATATATCTTTATAATTGAGTATCTTCCTGAGGGACTGAC
Source organism: Lontra canadensis (assembly GCF_010015895.1). Lineage (NCBI taxonomy): Eukaryota > Metazoa > Chordata > Mammalia > Carnivora > Mustelidae > Lontra > Lontra canadensis. The sequence goes on along the minus strand of NW_022631108.1, from coordinate 4,657,899 downwards.
CCTTTTGTTAGTATAAAATGTTCTTCCTTTTTCTAGTAACACATTTCTGTCTTAAAGTCTATTTTGTCTGATATTAGTATGGCCACTTAAGCTCTGTTTTGGTTACGGTTTTCACTGTATAATTTTTTTAATTCTTTTACTTTCAACTTATTTGTGTCTTTGAATCTAGAATGCCTCTTGTAGAAAACATAGAGTTAGATATTTTAATCCATTCTTTTAATCTCTGCCTTTTTATTGGGAGCTTTAATCCATTACATTTAATGTAATTATAGATAAAGTAGAGATTATCTGTCATTTTGTTATTTGTTTTCCATGTGCCTTATATATTTTTGTTGTTGTTGTTGTTTTTCTTTTATTCCTGCATTGCTGCATTATTTTATGTTTACAGTGTTGTCTTAATTTCTCCCGCATTTTTGAAGGAAAGATCTACTGGTCAATAGTTTTTACCTTTCATAACTTTAAATGTGTCAATCCACCAACATCTGGCTTCCATGGTTTCTGATGAGAAATCAATAGTTAATCTTACTGAGAACCGCTTATATGTGATGAATCACTTCTTTATTGTTGCTTTCAAGATTCTTTATTGTTGGCTTTGGAGAGCTTGATTACGTGTTTAGGTATGAATTACTTTTGAATTTATTCTACTTCAGGATCCCTGAACTTCTTAAATACGTGGATTAGTGTTTTTCATCAAATTTGGAAGTTTTCAACCTTTTTTTTTCCCCAAAAATATTCTTTCTGTTCTTTTCTCCCCTCTCTGCCTGGGACTCCCATTATAAATGTGTTAGTATGCTTGGTGGTATCCCACAGATCATTGATAATCTGATTAATTTACTTCTTTTTTTTTTTCAGACTGGACTATCTCAATTGATCTATTTAAAACTTCACTGATTCTTTCTTCATAATAGTAAAAATCTATTGATGATCCTTCCTAGAGAATTTTTCATTTCAGTTATCGTACTTTTAAATTCCAGAGATTAATAATTGGTTCTTTTTTAAACATAATTTCTACATTTTTAGTGGCATTATATATCTGGGGAAATATTCCGTTCATACATTTTCTTTAATTCTTAAAGATTTTCTTTCTTTCTTTCTTTTTTTCTTTCTTTCTTTCTTTTGAGAGGAGGAGAAGAGGGAGAGAGAATCTCAAGCAGACTCTCCACTGAACACCTTTTTTTCTTTAATCCTTTGATATAATTTTCTGTAGTTTTCTTCTTTCTACATATTTATAATAGTTGATTTAAAATTTGCATCAGATGGAGGGGTTGCTGGGTGTCTCAGTTGGTTAAGTGTCCAAGTCTTCGTTTCAGGTCAGGTCATGATCTTAGGGTCATGAGATTGAGCCCCATATCAGACTTCATGCTTACTTGGGAGTCTGTTTGAGATACTTTCTCTCCTCTTCTTCTGCCCTCCCCCAACTTTCTCTCTCTCTCTCTCAAATCAATTTATCAATATATCTTTTAAAAATAAAATTTGTATCAAATAAATCCAACATATGGTCTTCCTCTGTGAGTTTTTATTGATCTTTTTCCCTGTGTGTGTGTGTGTTGTAACTTATTTTGAAAAGTTGGCAATGAAAATAGCATAACATAGCAACTTTGGAAATGAGATTTCCCCCACCCCATTTGCTATAATTGATGTTTTGTTGGTGTCATTGTTGGTTTTTACTTGTTTGGTGATGGAAATATGTGCATGGTTAGTTTAGTGGTCAGCTAATGACTTTACAATGACGTGAAATAAAAAAAAAAATCTATTCTTTTCCAAGGACTTCATGTGTGTTGAGCATGACTTCAATGCTCAGGGAGTAGATAACCCTACCCTAGTCTTAGTACTTGAACAGGATCTCAAAGTCAACCAGGAGTGAGAAAATAGGGCCTTCTCATGTCTTTCCTGGGCATTTGTATAACCCTTTGCATGTTTGTTATCTTCTAGATTCTTAAAACTATATTATTCCTTCATTTAACATAGTTTCCTGGTAAACACTTGTCTCAACTTATATTGTTGCCTCTGGAAGCTGCAATGTTAAGTAATTACCACTGGTTCAATTCAATAAATACCCTGGGTAAAGCTTTGTTAATTGAGAGGGCTCTAAGTCAGTTCAAATAATTACAAACCCTGTAAATGGAGCTTTTGTAAGGAACTTCCAGAGAAGTCAAATAGTGGCAATGCTCTGAGGATGAGACATTTTAAGGAGCTCCAGCTTTGGTCTGCTCCTCTTTGATGATTGCAAAATAGCTAATTGAATAGTTATTAGTTTGGCCAATACATCAATTATGTTTGAGAGGCTGCTGGTTTTCAAGACTCTCTCTGAGCTGAAAAGAGTGTTTATTCCTGATACTGGGTGGTTTTTCTTGAGTAAATTCTCTTTGGATTGTTTCAAGCCTTTCATTAATTTCCCAAGTTATGAAACAGTTAATATGACCTTTTTCAGTGTTCTTGCTTTAATGATGAAGTAGATTATCACAGTTTCTTACAGTGCAATTAAAGAAGTCTCACCTAACTAATTTACTAAGATCTTACCACCATTGGAACTTGCATATGAAGTAATCATCAAAGGTAAATTTTGATGCAGAATGTGTAACAGCAGTGAAATAAGATCCAACAGCTAAACTATGGTACTAATCTAAGGGTTGCAGTTCAAAAAAAAAAAAAAAAGGTGACAAGAGAGATTATATTAATCATGACAAATGCACAAGAGGAAATAACATTTGATAGATAAATAGATGAAAAAGAGTGATTAGTAATGTAAACAAAAAATTAAAGAGTGACAAATATAGAAGGAGTCCAAGAGTGAACTAGACAGTGTTGGAGGGTAGCAATGAAGAGCATGGAAACCTTACAAAAGGAAGGAAATGCTGTACAAGGTGGGAGGTGAAACAAATCAATGGAAAAGTGACTGATTGTGTGCCTGGGTGGCTCAGTCGGTTAAGTGACTGTCTTCAGCTCAGGTCATGATCCCAGAGTCCTGGGATCAAGTCCTGCATCGGGCTCCCAGCTCCACAGGGAGTCTGCTTCTCCCTCCTATCTTCTCCTTGCTCTTGCTCTCTTTCACAGTCTCTCTCTCAAATAAATAAAAAATATTAAAAAAAAAGAAAAGAAAAGTGACCGTTTATGCAATACAATTTGAGGCTCATGGAATTCTAGGTATGGTATACTTGCCCTCTGCCCACAAGGATCATGTTCAAAGAACACAGCACTGTCACCACTTAGGAGACTCGATTGCATAAGTCTTTTAAAATCATTCAGATTATTTTATTAAGATACAAAGACCCCTATAGTAAAAATGGAAGTGTTCATGTAGAGGGTTATATAAATAAGATAAAAAGATTTTGGCTAAAGACTAGAACTAACATATTAGTGGAATTAGTTAATAACTATTAAAAGCATGGAGCACTGGGTGTGGTACAAAAACAATGATGTTATGCTGAAAATAAATTTAAAAAATGATTTAAAAAATAACTATTAAAAGAAATAATCAAACTCTGAGAAGACTAAATATACTATTTGGTGTTACAGAAAAAAAAACTGGGAAGAACAAAGATAGATAATGCACAAAAGATCAACATTGACAAAGACAGTCTTGGCTGGATATATAATATTAAGAAGCACTAATATTGTTTTAATTGGTTAATAATATGGGCTAGTTAATAGAGATTCATAAAGTCCTAGGAGGTTGGACACTGTACAGTGATATAAAGTACACTATCCAAGATGTTTAAAAGAATAAAATGAGAATAATTGGGTGAGATTATCCACTTACTAAAGGAAGCAGTAATGTAAACCATCTCAACTAGAATTTTCCTTCCCTGGTCTTTCAATATATGAACATAGAATTATTTCAGATGATTCTCCTGATTCCATTACAATTATCTTTTTCATTTCTTAAGTTTAATCCAATTTATTTATTCATTGTCCCCATCTGTATCTTTATAATTGTTGGCAGAATTGTTGTGAAAATTGATGATATATGAAAAATGCATAGTGCTTTATGTGTATGTAGAAGGTATGTAATCCACATTTTCTAAAAACTATGTGGCATACCCATGGGAAACTAGCTTTCTTTTCTGGGGAGTGTTAGGGGGAAGCTAGCTTTCTTAAGAATTCACTGTGACTGGGGTGCCTGGTGGCTCAGTTGTTAAGCATCTGTCTTTGGCTCAGGTCATGATCTCAGAGTCTTGGAATCGAGCCCCACATCAGGCTCCCTGCTCAACTTGGAGCCTGTTTCTCCCTCTTCCACTTTCCCTGTTTGTGTTCCCTCTCTTGCTGTATCTTTCTCTCTGTCAGATGAATAAATAAATTCTTTAAAAAGAATTCAGTGTGACTATATAACACACTGGGTGGTGGAGTGAATGCACAGTTACATAACACATATTTCCTATTCTCTAGGAGTTTGAAGTCTCTTTGAAATAATAAGCTATGTACAAAGTAAAAAAAAAAAAAGTAACTATAATATGTTAAGCCTTAAAAATGGTCCAGCTAATTCCTAAAATAGGAGCTAAAAGAAGATATGATATTGTTAAATAAAGTAGCCATGGAAAAAATGAAGTATTTATTGGGTATCTTATATGGAAAACTGAAGTAATATGGGTTCAGAGGAAAAGGTGTCAATGTGGGCTTTGCCAGGTCTGTGCTAGGCACTAGACAGAGTACAAAAGAAATCATATATCTGAGGTTTAGTGTAATTGTGTTACATTACTGCACCAGTCCCCTTAGGGTAATCAGTACTATTGATAATAATAAAATGATACATTGATTGCTTATTATGTGGCAGGCCTAGTCTAATCATTTTATATGAATTCTCTCATTTAACTCTTTTTTTTAATTGTGTTATGTTAGTCACTACTCTCCTTCAATTATAAAAAAGAAAAACTGTAAATGAAAGGTACAACAGCAAGTTTCATTTACAGACAAGTCAAATATCACACAGAAAAGTTAAGTAACTTGCCCAAGGTCATACAGCTAATAGGATTTTGAATCCAAGAATTTTATGCCAGAACCCACACTCTTAGTTACTATAGTCTACTTACATGTAACAGTCTTTAAACAAACTGTAAATATTTTTGGTTTATGAATTTTGAAAAACCTATTTTCTTTTCTTTGAATGCCCATCCTAACAATATCCTCCTGTAGAGAAATAAAATGGTTTATTTGAGGCTCATTTCAAAACTGACAATTTTTACATATTTGATTGATATCACATCCCTCCTTTGCTTTTATGATCACAGAGTATAACTGGAACTTGGATATAATTTTTCTTAGTTTCTTCTTAAAATTAGAATATGACCTACAAGTAATCATAAGGACAAAACGAGGAAATTTATCTAAAAGGCTTAGCAATGTCTTTGGTACATAGTAAACTATCAGCAATTAATAATAAAACATTTTGGCTATTCATTTAATATTTAAGATAGTTATACATTGAAGTTTTACATAAATATGTACACACACATTTCCACCTCCCACGTGTTTATAAATTCTTGTTGGAAAGAAATTGGGACGTTTTCCTCCCTATATGAGTCCTAATACGATTATTTTTACATAATGTGTGTTTAATAACTGCTGGATTAAATTACAGATTAAAACAAATTTGAATGATTATGGAGGAGTAGAGGGAATAAAATTCAATAGCATTCAAGCCTACTGAAAAATACAATAACATATAATTTCAGTAGTGGAAACTACCTATACTTAATTTCTATTAAAAGAAATAAAAATATTTTCATTTATCAATAATCCTATTATTTTCTACAAGAAAAGATACTTTCAAGAACAAAAACATGTTCAAATGGCATGTATATTCATATTGTTATATTTATATAAATAAACTTTCTTTTCTCATAAAAAAATTTCTTTCCTAATAAGCTGTTTCTCTAGAGACTTTAACAACCTTGTTAAAAACCATGTATTCCAGTATGACTATAGATGAGTCATAGTTATGTAAATTATTTTATGATCTGGGCCTTTGTAAAACTGATTTTCAGGCTTTCATCATTATCCTTGTCATCATTGTTTCAGTCAGTCACATGGAGGTTGATCACAGAGCAGCTGGGTATAACTGGGACCAATTGTTATAATACTAATTATTATGTAACCTAATGACTAAATATAACTGACCTTTCAGTACACAAGATACTCTTGGAAATTGATCTTTTGACATTTAGGAATGAAAAATACATACATATAGATTGATTTTGGTTACTTTAGCTTGCTCTACAGAAATAACTTTTGTCCCAGTTTGAGATAATCTTTTTAAGTAAAGTACGGGTATCATTCGTGGCTTCTTTTTAGCTTACTTATTTGTTTCTTAGAATTAAATTTACTGAATTTGAAAGATAGTAACTAGGAAAACAAACAAAAATAGTATAATCATGTGGCTCCTGGGTGACTCAGTGGCTAAAATGTCTGCCTTCAGCTCAGGTCACAATCTCAGGGTCCTGGGATCAAGACTCATGTCAGGCTCCCTGCTCAGCAAAGAATCTACTTCTCCTTCTCTCTCTGCCCTGCCTCCCAGCACCCTGCTCATGGGAGTGCTCTCTCTCTCTCTCAAGTAAATAAATAAAATCTTTTAAAAAAACCTTAGCAAAATGAGATCAAGGACTCATTTTTTAAATTTAAATTGTATTAGTTACCACACAGTGAAATACTGGTTTCTGGAGTAGAATTCAGTGATTCTTCACTTACATACACCACCAAGTGCTCATCACAACAAGTGCCCTCTTTAATACACATCTCTCATCTAGCCCGTCCCCCACCCACCTCCCTCCATCAACCCTCAGTTTGTTCTCTGTCATTAAGAGTTACATATGACTGGGGTGCCTGTGTGGCTTAATTGGTTAAGGGCCTGCCTTTGGCTCACATAATTATCCTAGTGTCCTGGGATCCAGTGCTGTTTTGGGCTCCCTGCTCAGCAAGGACTTGGCTTCTCCCTCTGCTCCTTCCCCTGCTCATATTTTCTCTCTCTCACTCTCTCTCTCAAATAAATAAATAAAAATTTTGAAAAAATGTGTTTATGACTTATTTATCTCTCTTTTTCCCCTTCCCATGTGTTCATCTGTTTACCTTCTTTAATTCTATATATGGGTGATTTCATATGGTATTTGTGTTTCTCTTACTGACTTATTTCACTTAGCAAAATACACCCTAGCTCCACCCACATGATTTCCAATGGCAAGATTTTGTTCTTTTTGATGGCTGCATAATATTACAATGTGTGTACACGTGTGTGTATATATATACACACAGATATTCATATATCTATCTATATATATAGATTATATATATTATCTATCTATCTATCTATAAAGAATATGTGACTATGTATAGTCACATATTCTTTATCCATTCATCAGTCAATGAACATTTGGGCTCTCTCCATAGTAGTTTGGTTACCATTGTTAATATTGCTATAAACATTAGGGTGTATGTCCACCTTTGAGTCTGTATTTTTGTATCCTTTGGCTAATACCTAGTAGTGCAAATGCTGGGTGGTAGGAATCATAGAGTAGTTTTATTTTTAACTTTTTGAGGAACCTCCAAACTGTTCTCAAATGTGGCTGTAGCAGTTTGCATTCCTACCAACATTGCAAGAGGGTTATCCGTTCTCTACATCCTTGCCAACACCTGTTGTTTCTTGTGTTGTTAATTTTGGCCATTCTGAAAACTGAGAGGTGGTATCTCATTATGGTTTTGATTTGTATTGCCCTGATGATGAGTGATGTGGAGCATCTTTTCATGTGTCTGTCAGCAATCTGGATGTCTTCTTTGGGAAAATGTCTATTCATGTCTTCTGGCTATTTCTTAACTGGATTATTTTTGGGGGGTGTTAAGTTTGGAAAGTTCTTTATAGATTTTGTATACTGGCTATTTCTCAGACAATTGTTTGCATATATCTTCTCCCATTCTGTAAGCTACCTTTTAGTTTTGTTGACTGTTTCCTTTACTGTGCTGAAGCTTTTTGTCTTGATCCAGTCCCAATAGTTCATCTTTGCTTTGTTTACCTTGCCTCCTATGATGTCCAAGGACTCAAATTGGATCCTTAGAAGAAAACTCTTTTGAAACAGTGAAAAGTATTTTGATTACTTCTAGGGGAGTCATTATGTTGCTTAAACTTTTTTTCTGGTTTGAAATTTAAATATATTTTAAGCATGTCATTTAAAGAAATAATTACCACTGAGCTCAACAATTATAAGCATTATAATTTTACAATTCAAATTCAATAAAATGTATTAGGTAGTAGAATTTATATATCAAATAATGCTATATTATGATATTTAATTGCCTATAGAATACAACTAGCACCCAGGAGGCTAATTTGCTTGCATTAGTTGGTCATGTCAGCTGCTTAAAAAATGCAAATTGTAGAACTACTGGTAGATTGCATTACACCATTTAAATAAACAATAGCCATTTGTCAATGTCATCTTAGTTTAAATATATCCTTCTGAAACACCAGGAAATAGTAATTACAACTAAACTGACCTTTTCTACTTTAAAATGTGATGACCTGAATCTTCTTGTTCTTAATGGAGTATGCTTATATGCCCTTTATAAATTCTTATTAAACATATTTTGGTCCACAAGTAAGTGACTCTCTCTCCTTGACTGATTTCACTCAGTATAATCTCCTCCAGCCCCACCCATGTTGATACAAAAGTTGGATATTCATCCTTTCTGATGGAGGCATAATATTCCATTGTACCATATCTTCTTTATCCATTCATCTGTTGAAGGGCATCTTGGCTCTTTCCATGGTTTGTCAACTGTGGTCGTTGCTGCTATGAACATCAGGAACAGATGGCCCTTCTTTTCACTACATCTGTATTTTTGGGGTAAATACCCAGTAGTGCAATTGCAGGGCCATAGGGTAGCTCTATTTTTAATTTCTTAAGGAATCTCTACACTGTTTTCCAAAGTGGTTGCACTAACTTGCATTCCCACCAACATATTTTGGAAAGGGAAATAAGTAAACTGGAATCAATGAAGAGTTTATTGATAAATTCCAAACTATTCAAATGAAGAAAATGATGGATTTCTGAGGTATGACCTAACAATTGGGTGAAAAGCAAACTTTTAAAGTTGTTTTGATAATTCACATAGCATCACTCTGAAATGTACTCTAATCAAAACCATACATATCCTACAAATCAATATGTATTTTCTGGTCAAAGTGCTTTTATTATGTTTAATTTTGTTTTTATTCTTCACTATTGTCTAAGGATTCTACTGTTGATACCCTCTCTTGGAAAGTCAATGTACATATTTAGTCATTTATTATGACTATATAAAATACTGCTATAAAAAGATCAAGGAAACAGAAGATTTGGGGAGTTGACCTTAAACAGAGAGCTCAAATTAAACAGATTGGGATTCTTCAACCTAGAAGAATGAGTGATGATAAGGAGAGTGATCAAAATCTGCATACCCACAAAGGCAAAGAAGAAAAAAAAAATCAGATTTCCCAAACCAAATTCTGCTAAAGTAGAATGAAACATTTCCCTTACTGTTTGAAAAATGGACATTTAAGGATAATGAAAATAAATATTATTTTATCTCATATAATAAATTGTATGAGATCCATCATCTTGAGAGGTAGTCATAAGCTGAGAAAATAATTTACAAGGAAATTTTAGTTAACATATTATGTCCAGTAATCAGGAATCAATGGTTCAAGGTGTTTTATTTATTCCTTCATCATATATTTTCTAGCTGCTTTCTTTGTATTAGGTATTATATATAATACTATAATTAAAATATCTGGTACCTACGTTCTTGGAAATTACTCTCCAATAGAGGGACCAAACAGTTAAAAAAGAGTCACCGAGTTAATGTAAATTAATAATTTTAAATTGTTTTACAACTTTTAAAGAAAATGTGCAAGTGTTTATATCTATGAGAGAATAAAGTAGCAAAGATGAGTGCTGAGTGTGAGTTAAAAAAGGCCTCTTTGAGAAAGTAATGTTTAAGCTGAAACTTGAAAAATGAGTAGAAGTAATTTAAGTAGAGTGGGCAGGGAATTCAGGCACAGGAAAATGTGTGTAAAGTCCTAAGATGAAAAAGTTGGTTTTTCAGTGGGCTTAAAAGAAGACCACTGTAGTTTGAAGTTAATGAAGAACAGTGGGGGAAGTAAAATGACAGGAGGATGCAGAAATGGTCTAGGATAATTCAGATAAGTTATTTAATCACTTTAAAATTCATGTTTTTCCATTAGTAAAAACTAGGGATAATAGTAGTACTTACCACTCACAATTTTTTAAACATTTTATTTATTTATTTGACAGAGAAAGAGGTCACAAGTAGGCAAAGAGGAAGGGGGGAGGAGCAGTCTCCTGGCTGAGCAGAGAGCCCGATGCGGTGCTCAATCCCAAGACCCAGGGACCATGACCAGAACTGAAGGCAGAGGCCCAACACACTGAGCCACCCAGGCACCCCTCACAATTGTTTTTTAAGAAGTGAATGAAATTAAGTGTGTGAAACACTTGGAATATCTGCTAAATGAGTGCTCAGGATATTTTAGCTTTAGCTATTATTATTATTTGAGAAGAAATGCAGCCTAATGATTACATCTTATAATAATGCTCCAATGGAAATGAATTTGGCTCCACCCTTAGGTAATATTAGACAAATCATTTACCCTCTTATAAACTCAGTTTTCTCATTTATAAAATAAGGATATTAATACTATCTACCTTATGGGAGTTGTTTTGAGCCTGAAGTTAGATAAAAGTATCCTGGCACATAGTAAGTACCAGATAAATGTTATACATTATGGGAAACCAGGAGCCAACTGAAGAAGTTTAGTGAATATTCCTAACTTGAGATCTGTATCAACTTTGCCCTTCAACACAATACTCCCTTACTCTCAGCTTGAGAAAAAATCATGGAGCTGACTTATTTGGCCTTTATCAGGGATAAGGAGGGAAATATATTGAAAGTGTCCAGACAGATGCCATTGATAATTGTGTAAGTTCTCTCTTCATCCACTATTAATTCATTCAATCATTCACGATTACTACACACCTGCTATGTGGCAAGCTCTGAGTTAACTCCTGGGGATACTGAAACAAGTAATATGTAGTCTGTGCCCTCAAGGAGTTCATATCACAAACATTTTAATGCTGTATAGGCAGCAAATATGGGAGTGTATAGTTAAACCAGGGAACGTGGCCAGGAAAATTTCATTGAACTTGTGGGAATTTTTTTCATGGTATGGTGTGTGGTACCGCTTAATTTAAGTAAAATTCTGGCCTTTGTCCTAAACTTCAGAGAAGTTTTAGGTGACATTCAGGGAATTCTCTTGTGACTGAGAAGAGCAGCTCATAGTGGCCATTCCAGTATAACATGGCTGTTAGAGAATGGAGAAACCATAGTATTTCCCAATACCTGTAGAAGAAGTAATAACAATTGTCTTATCTATCTTTATGACTAGGAGTATATTTAACTTCTTTTTATCTCAGTTTTCTTGTATGAAAATGGAAGCATTGATAATAGCAATACCTCAAAGGATTGATGTAATTATTAAATATTATAATGCAATTGTTCTTTACCCAGGTTGCATAAAAAGGCCTCCTAAGTGCCTTTTACAAAAGTGTTGATGACTACTACCCATTTGCAGAGATTTTTATTTAGAGTAGATGGAGTGTGAACATCACTTTATAAAAGCATTCCATGGGATTCTAATGGGTAGCCAGTTTTGACAAACCCTGAGGTAACGCATGTAAGCATTTTAGTACAGAACCTGACATATACTAAAGGTGTTAAGTGACATTAACTAATATATTATGTGCTATTGTTTATATTATTGCTGTTATATTTATTTATATTTTACTTGATTAGTTTTGCTAGGGAATTATCAGTTCCTACCATCTCAAAATATTTTCTAATTTTCAATGTAATTTATTCTCCAACCTATGGACTATTAAGAAGTATATTGTTTCATGTACAGTGAGAGGGGGATTTTCTGTTTTTTTCTTATTGATTCTTAGCTTATTGTTCTGTAGTTAGAGGACATATTTTGTATGATTTCTGTACATTGAAATTGGTGAATATTTTCTTTAATATCCAGAATATGATCAAATTTTGCAGTTGATGAGTACAGAATTAATTATATATAACCTACTTTTTTTTTTACCATATAATTCAATTCTTCTATGTACTTATAGATTTTTGGTCTGATTGTTTTATCAGTCACAGATAGAAATGTGTTATTTATTTTTATTTTTTTAAATATACCCTGTTGTTTTAATGAGTTAAAAGTAGTTATCCCCACATCCTTCCACATATACGTTTACAAAGCACTACATCTTAAAAAAAAAAAGTGACTTGAAAGATGCATTATACACAGTGTAACTTCACTGAGTTAAACACCGGGCTCTTCCCACATGCTTCTACACATAGTTTACAACACATATGTATTAATGAAAGAAGATGTTACTTAAAGACAGTTTATACACAGTGTGGTTTCGATTAGTAAAGCATATGTCTCTTCCCATATGTTTCTACATGTATGTGTAGAAACTCATCTTACTGAAGGAAGATGTTACTTGAAAGACACATTATACATAGTGTAACTTCATTCAGTTAAGAACAGCTATTTTAGTTTTTTAAATTTTTGTCATTTGATTTTTTCATCATGATAAGTGCTCTCTTTAATTCCCATCCCTTATTGTCCTTACTCTTCCCGCCCCTCTCTGGTAACCGTCAGTTTCGTCTCTACAGTTAATGGTCTGGTTCTTGGTTTGTCTCTCTTGTCTTTTCTTTACTCATGTGTTTTTCTTGTTAAATGCCACATGAGTGAAATCATTATATTTGTCTTTCTCTAACTGACTTATTACAGTTAGTGTTATATTGTCTAGTTCCACCCCTGTTTTTGTAAATTGCAAGATTTCATTCCTTTATGGCTGACATATATTCATATTCATATATACAATTTTAATAAATATACAGAATATTTATATAAATATATAAATAGAAATATGTAAAATAACAAATATTTTATTAAGATATGATTTTTATAAAATTATATGTCAAATATATTATAAAATTGTATATATAATTATATATGCCATATTATATATTCATATATAAATAAAATAATATAATATATAAATTTAATATATATTATTTATATATAAATATAATGTACATTTATTATATGTAATATATAATAATGTATAATGTGCATTGATTTATGTAATATATTATATATTAATGCATATTTATATGTAGATATGCAAATGATGTCTATATACATTATATGTAATGTATTATTTACTATATATATTACAATATATAATGTATGCTGTATTATAAATATGTCAATTAGATCAATAAGTTATATGTATACATCATCTATTTATGGACACTTGGGCTGCTTCTATAGTTTTGCTGCTATAAATAGTGCTGTAATAAGTGTTAGGTGTATGTATCCCTTTGAATTAGTGTTTTGTATATTTGGAGTAAATACCCAGTAGTGTGAATCATAATTCATAGGTTAGATCCAGTTTTATTTTATTTGAGAAATCTCCTTACTGTTTTCCACTGTGGATGCACTATTTTGTATTTTTTAAAACAATTTTTTAAAGGATTTTATTTATTTATTTGACAGAGGGAGAGAGATCACAAGTAGGCAGAGCAGCAGGCAGAAAGGGATGGGGAAGCAGGCTCCCTGCTGAGCAGAGAGCCCCATGTGGGGCTTGATCCCAGGACCCCAAGATCATGACCTGAGCCGAAGGCAGAAGCTTAACCCACTGAGCCACCAAGGTGCCCACTAATTTGCATTTTTAACAACAGTGCAAGAGGATTTGTTTTTCTCCACGTCCTTGCTAACACTTGTGTTTTAGCCATTTTGACAGGTATGAAGTGATATCTCATCGTATTTTTGATTTGCCTTTCCCTGATGATAACTGAAGTGGAGCATCTTTTCATGTGTCTGTTGGCCATCTGTATGTCTTCTTCTTCTTCTTCTTCTTTTTTTTTTTAATTTAAATCCAAGTAGCTGATATATAGCACATCACTAGATGCAGATGTAGAGTTCAATAATTCATCAGTTGCATTTAACACCCAGTGCTTATCACATCAGGTGCCCTCTTTAATGCCCATCACACAATTACCCCATCCCCCCACCAAACTCACCTCCTGCAACCCTCAGTTTGTTTCCCATAATTAAGAGTCTCTTATGGCTTGTCTTCTTCTCTGATGACTGCCTATTCAGTTTTCCCTCTCTTCCTCTAGGATCTTTTGTGCTGTTTCTTATATTCCACATATGAGTGAAACCATATGATAATTGTCTTTCTCTGATTGATTTATTTCCTCAGCATAATACCCTCCAATTCCACCAATGTCAGTGTAAATGGTAAGTAGTCATCCTTTCTGATGGCTGAATAATATTCCATATATATAATCGCATCTTTATCCTTTCATCTATTGATGGAGATCTGGGCTCTTTCCATAGTTTTGCTATTGTAGATATTGCTGCTATGAATATTGGAGAGCATGTGCCCCTTCAAATCACTATTTTATTTTATTATTTTAATAAATGCCTAGAAGTGAAATTGCTGGGTTATAGGTAGTTCTATTTTTAACTTTTTGAGGAACCGCTATACTGTTTTCTAGTGGCTGCAGCAGTTTGCATTCCCACCAACAGTGTAGCAGGGTTCACCTTTCTCCACATCCTCACCAACATCTGTTGCTCTTGAGTTGTTAATTTTAGCCATTCTGGCCAATGTGAGCTGGTATCTCAATTGTGGTTTTGATTTGTATTTCCCTGGTACCAAATGATGTTGAGCAATTTTTCATGTGTCTGTTGGCCATTTGTATATCTTCTTTAGAGAAATGTCCATGCCTTCTGTCCTATTTTTAATTGGATTATTTGTTTTTTTTTTCAAATTGAGTTGCATCAGTTCTTTATATATTTTTGTATTCTACCCCGTTGTCAGATATGTCATTTGCACATATTTTCTCCCACTCAGTATGTTGCCCTCAGTTTTGTAGATTGTCTCCTTTTCTATGCAGAAACTTTTATTTTAAAGTAGGTCCAATAATTTATTTCTGTTTCTTTCCCTTCCCTCGTGATACATATCTAGAAACATGTTCTTATGGCTGAAGTCAGAGAGATTACTGCCTGTTCTCTCAAGAGTTTTTTAATGGTTTCGTGTATCACATTTAAGACTCTAATCTATTTTGATTTTATTTTTATGTATGATCTAAGAAACTGATCTAGCGTTATTCTTTTGCACATAACTGTCCAGTTTTCTCAACACCATTTGTTGAAAAGACTATCTTTTTACTTTTGTATATTCATTCCTCCTTTCTTTAACATCAATTGACCATATAATTGTGGGTTTACTTCTAGATATTCTGTCCTATTCCATTGATTCATGTGTCTATTTTTAAGCCAGGTCACACTGTTTTATTTACCACTGCTTTGAAATATAATTCAAAATCTGGAATTATGATATCTTCTTCAGTTTCTTTCTCTTTTTAAAGATCACTTTATCTATTCAAGGTCTTTTTGGTTCCACACAAATTTTAGAATGTCTTTTTTGCTACTTCTGTGAAAAAAAATATTGTTGGTATTTTGTTAGGGATTACATTAACTGTGTAGACTGTTTTGGGTACTATAGACATTTTGGCAATATTTGTTCTCCTAACCCATGAGAATAGAATGCCTTCCCATTTCTTTGTTTCATCTTGAATTTCTTTCATCAGTGCTTTATAGTTTTCAGATTACAAGTCTTTCACCTATTTGATAAAGTTTATTCCTACATATTTTATTGTTTTTGGTACATTTGTAATTGGGATTCTTTTCTTAATTTCACTTTCTCTTGATTCATTTTTAGTTTATATGAATGCAGCAAACTTCTGTACAATCATTTTGTATCCTATGAGTTTACTGAATTCAAAACATTTTTTGGTAGAGTTTTTAGGGTTTTCTGTATATAGTGTCATGCCAGCTGCATATAGTGAGAGTTTTACTTCTTCCTTGCTTTTTTGGATGCCTTTTATTTATATTTTCTAATTGCTGTGGCTAGGACTTCCAATACTATGTTGAGTAAGTGCTGAGCGGATGTTCTTTTCTTGTTCTTGAACTTAGGAGACAATCTCTCAGTTTTTCATCATGAGTATGATGTTGCCTGTGGGTTTTTCATATAAGGACTTTATGATAATGAAATATGTTCCTTCCAGACCTACTTTGCAGAGAATTCTTATCTTGAAGGCATGTTGTTCTTTGTGAAACACTCTTTCTGCATCTATTGAAATGATCATGTGGTTTTTATCCTCTTTGTTATGGATGTGACATATGCTGATTTTTTTCAAATATTGAACAACTCTCACAATCCAGGATTAAATTACTCTTGATCCTGGTGAATGATTTTTTAATATATTGTTGGATTCAGTTTGCTAATATTTTGTTGAGGACTTTTGTATCTATATTCATGAAAGATATTGGACTATAGTTCTCTTTTTTTTGTGTGTGGTGTCTATATCTAGTTTTGGTATCAAGGTGATACTGACCTCATAGAATAAGTTCAGAGGTTTCCTTTCATCTTTATTTTTTTTAAATAATTTGGGAATAGATATTAATTCTTTAAATATTTGGTAGAATTTTCATATGAATAAGTATGGTCTTGGACTTTTGTTTTGTGGGGGTTGATTATTGATTCAATTTCAATAGCTGGTAATTAGACTGTTCAAATTTCTGTTTCTTCCTACTTCAGTTTTGGTAGGTTATGTTTCTAGAAATTTATCCATTTCGTCTAACTTGGCCAATTTATTGGCATATACGTTTTCATAATATTCTATTACAATTGTTTGCATTTCTGTGGTGTTGGTCATTATTTCTCCTCTTTCATTAGTAACTTTATTTGCATCCTTTCTCTCTCTCTCTCTCTCTCTTTTTAATGAGTTTTGCTAGAAGTTTATCAGTTTTGTTGATCTTTTCAAAGAAGCAGCTCCTGGTTTCACTGATCTTTTCTATTTTGTTTTTAATTTCTGTACTGTTTATTTCTGCTCTAATCTTTACTATTTCCTTCATTTTGCTGGATTGGGTTTTATTTGTTCCTCCTTTTATTTTAGCTATTTTAGGTGTAAGTTTAGATTGTTTATTTGAGGTTTTTCTTGCTTCTTGAGGTAGGCCTGCATTGCTATAAAATTACCACTTAGAACAACTTTTGCTGCATCTCAAGGATTATGAATAGTTGTGTTTATTTTCCTTTGTTTTTATGCATTTTTTATTTCTACCTTAATACTTCTTTGATCTATTCATTATTTATGAATATGTTATTTAAATTCCATGTATTTGTGCTCTTATCCATATTTTTCTTATGGTTGACTTCTAGTTTCATAGCATTGTGTTCAGAAAAGATATGTTATTACTTTTTTTTAATATATGTTAAGACTTGTTTTGTGGCCTAGATTATGATCAATTTTGGAGAATGTTCCATATGCACATGGAAAGAATTTGTATTCTGCTGTTTTAGGATGGGATGATGTGAAAATATTAGTAAAATCTATCTATTTCAGTGTGTCATTCAAAGCCACTCTTTCTTTGTTGATTTTATGTTTTGAGGATCTACCCATAGATGTAAGTGGGGTGTTAAATTTCCCTACTTCTATTGTATTAATATTGATTGTTCTTTTAATTTTGTTCTTAACTTTGATATATTTGGATGTTCTCATGTTGGGTGCATACATATTTATAATTGCTATATCTTACTGTCCCCTTTATTATTATATAGTGTCCTTTTTGTCTCTTGTTACAGTCTTTGTTTTAAAGTCTATTTTGTCTGATATAAGTAAGTCTTCTCCAGTTTTCATTTTGCAACCCATTTGGATGATAAACATTTCTCCATCCCCTCACTTTCAATCTGTAGATGTCTTTGGTCTGAAGTGAACTTCCTGTAGGCAGTTTATGGATATGTCTTGTATTTTTGTTTGTTTGTTTGTTTTTACCCACTCTTTCACCTTATGTCTTTCATTGAAGTGTTTAGTCCATTTGCATTCAAAGTTATTATTGATAGGCATGTATTTATTGCCATTTTGTTATTTGTTTTGTGATTTAAAAAATATTTTATTTATTTATTTGAGAGAGAGAGAGAGAGAGAGAGAGAATGGGCAAGGGAGAGAGGTGGAGGGAGGGGGAGAAGCAAACTCCTTGCTGAGAAGGGAGTGTGATGTGGAGCTCTATCCCAGGACCCCAAGATCATGATCTGAGCCAGAGGCAGATGCTTAACCAATTGAGCCATCCAGGCACTCCTTGTGATTGCTTCTGGAGATTTTCTCTGATCTTTTCCTCTCTTCCACTTTCTCATGATTTTTTGGCTTTCTTTAGTGACATATTGGGTTTAATGGAGAGCATGAAATCAGACATAATACCTAGCTTGCTAAAATGTAACAAGGAGGCCGCTGGGGGCAAAGGAAAGTTTTGGAGAAGGGCATAGGCCTTTGGAATGCCAAGACCTGTGTGACCACTCTGCTGTTGGAATGCCATGGGGAGTTGCCTTCCAGAAGCTTTCTTAGCCCAAACAGCCACCCTGTGATCTAAGATATGTATGCATTGTCCTTTAGGCTATGTTTAGTAGAACATGCAGATTAGCATATCTTATATTTACCACAGACAGTTCCTGCTAGTCCTTGTCACACATCACCTTGAGAAACAGTGACAAGGATTTGTAATTATCCTGAAGGACCAATAAAAGCGGGAACAAAGGAAAGCAAAGGGTCGTTGTCTCTGAGCTTTGAGCCCCTTGCTTTCTCCTCTCTTTCACAGCAACAGTTTGAGAAATCTTTCATCTGTAGGTACGGGGATTGCTGGCCATTCTCAGCAGTAACATACCTATATTCCTTTCTTGATTTTTTTTTTTTTTACATAGTTACTGCTGGTATTTGATTTGTCATTACCACTTGGTTTGTATATAACATCTTCTGTATATGGCAGTCTATGTTAAGTTGATGCTCACTTATTTTCAAACCCATTCTTTACTCCTTTCCCACTAATGTTTTAGGTATACAGTGTCATATTTTGCATCTTTTTATTTTATGAATCCCTTGACTGATTTTTAAGAAATATTTATTTTTGCTCCTTTTGTGTTTTTTACTTTTCATACGCTCACAGTCTTCCTTTCCACTCAAGGAATCTCCTTTAATATTCCTTGTAAGGCTAATTTAGTCATCTTGATCTCTTTGAGTTTCTGTTTTTCTGAGAAACTCTTTATCTCCCCTTCAATTCTAAATGATATCATTGTTGGATAGAGTATTCTTGGCTGCAGATGTTTTGCTTTCAGCCCTTTGAATATGCCATGCCATTGCATTCTGCCCTTCAAAATTTCTACTGAATAATTAGCTGTTAGCCTAATGGGGCATCCACTTGTATGTAACTCTTCTCGTGTTGTTTTTAAAAAATAAAAAAATAATAATTTTTTAAAAATATTTTTAAACAAATTTTCTTGCTGCTTTTAAAAAAGAAAGTCATGCCTGTTTGCCATTTTAATAACTATGTGTCTTGGTGTAGACCTCCTTGGGCTGAATTTTTGGGGAGCTTATTGTGTCCCCTGAATCTGGATATCTCTTTCCTTACCCAGATTAAGGAAGTTTTCAGCTATTACTTCTTTGAATACATTTTCTGCCCCCTTTTCTTCATTCTTCTTCTTCTGAGATCCCTGTAATGCAAATGTTATTACACTTTATGAAATCACTGAGTTCCCTAAGACCACCCTCAATATGTATATTTTTTCCCTCTCCTTTGCTCAGCTTGGTTACTTTCCATTACCTTGCCTGCCATGTCATTGATTCATTTCTCTGCTTTATGTAGCCTGCTATTTATTCTAGTGAGTGTATTTTTAGTTGTATTTATTGTGTTCTTGATATTTGACTGGTTCTTTTTTATATCTGTGTTAAGTGTCTCAATGATGTCCTCCACTATTTTCTTAAGTCCAGCATGTATCTTTATAATCACTACTTTGAATTCTCTGTCAGGCATATTACCTACATCCAATTCACTTTGGTCTCTTTGCTGTGGCTTGGTACTTTCATTTGGGTGATGTTTCACATCTCTGAATTTTGTCAGACTTACTGTGTCTGTTTCTCTGTGTTAGGAAAGTCAGCTACTTCTCTCACTATTAACGATAATAGCTTTATGAAGATGAGGTCTTATAGTGCTCTGAAGTTCAGTGTCTCTTTTTACCCAGGGCCTGGCACTTCAGGGTGATTTTCGTATGTGTGTTGTGTGTGCTTTGCTTTTGGGTCTCTGCCCATTTCTCTTTTGAGAAATTCCTTGAATTCCTTGAATTTGTCCATTTGTCTGTCAGGCTCTTTTTGCCTATTTTGGGCAGCAAGGTGTGCCATGGTCTGCTTCCAAAATGAGACCTGCCCTTGCCACTTCATGAACTGAGGTCCAGGTGATGTGGTTTTAACAAGATTTGTGCCAGTCTTCTGGGGAGGGGCTCTCACAACAAGGAATGGAGCTTGACTGGGAAGGGTATATCAGCTGAAGCTTGTTGGGTGATCTTGATGTAGCAAGTTAGGTAAGGAAAGTTGCCTCTGCACTGGTTCTAGGAGGTGGTCATTGTTTATGATGGGGGATGAGGGAGGGAAATGGTGCCTGCCAGCTCCTTTGTTCCTGGAGGTGTCTCCCTTTGATCCCTGTTTCTCTGGGCCATGCTCTGAGATGAGCAAATAACTCTGCCTCCCATCTGTCCCTGATGTTTTTCAACTGTATATTTTTCAAAGTAGGCTCTATACCCATCATGAAGCTCAATGTGGGGCTTGCACAAGCCTGAGATCAAGCTTTGAGCTGAGATCAAGAGTCAGATGCTTAAATGACTGAACAACCTAGGCATCTCTGCATCCAGTGTTTTTGAAACTGCTGGTTCTAAGCATATCTGCACAGACTGTTTGTCATGCTGTCTCATTAAGGGTGGGATTCTGCTTCCTAATGCCATCTGAGCTTTGCTTCCTAATGTCATCTGGGCTCTCCAAAATCCAAGCCTCCTGATTTTTAAACTTTCAGGCTTTAGGTTCCACTGGATTGGAGAACTCATGAAATGTTTATTTCGCTAAGCATGATACACTCTAGTTCCATCCACATCATCGCAAATGGCAAGATTTCATTTCTTTTGATGGCTGCATAGTATTCCATTGTGTATATATACCACATCTTCTTTATCCATTCATCTGTTGATGGACATCTAGGTTCTTTCCATAGTTTGGCTATTGTAGACAATGCTGCTATAAACATTCGGTTGCACGTGCCCCTTCAGAACACTACATTTGTGTCTTTAGGGTAAATACCCAGTAGTGCAATTGTTGGGTCATAGGGTAGTTCTACTTTCAACATTTTGAGGAACCTCTATGCTGTTTTCCAGAGTGGTTGCACCAGCTTGCATTCCCACCAAAAGTGTAGGAGAGTTCCCCTTTCTCCACATCCTCGCCAGCATCTGTCATTTCCTGACTTGTTATTTTTAGCCATTCTGACTGGTGTGAGGTGGTATCTCATTGTGGTTTTGATTTGTATTTCCCTGAT